>NC_091472.1:94608496-94862580 GCF_036971445.1 Narcine bancroftii | reverse complement strand
TCCCCTCTTCTCCCCTCTCTACCTTCCACAGAGACCACTCCCTCCATGACTCTCTTGTCCACTCCTTGCTGCCTTCCAATCATCCCCTTGAGATACTCCTGTGACCGCAGGTGATGCTCCACCTCCGCCCACACTGTGAATCTGCAGGGGTCATCTGCTGCGAACTCTACATCAGAGAGACTGGAAGATCGCTTTGTTGAGCACCTTGGCTCTGTCTGTCACAGTAGCGTAGACCTCCCAGCAGCCACCCATTTCAATTCTCCATCCCATTCCTGTGCCATCATGTCTGTCCATGGTCTCATGTACTGCCAGTCTGAGACCACCTGTAAATTGGCAACAAACACCTCATCATCCCACTCTGTATCCTTCAACCAGATGGCATTAATAGTGACTTCTCTGGCTTTCATTCCCCTCCACCCACACCCTTGCTTCCTCTGTGGTCTCTCCATTACCTGCCTCCTTTTGTACAGACATGATAAATTCTACTGTTACGAACCCAGAGGACCCCAAAACCCAGCAACAATAGATATTCACCAAGACAAATAGTTACTAAACAAAAGTTGCTTTTAATTATCTTTAAACATGAAAAACAGAATCACACTTTAACTTAACACTATTGTCTTAACTAACCTAACTTAACCCCCTTCTAATTCTAAGTGCATGTGTAAGTTCAGAAAAGTTATTTGATTCACAGTCCAATCTCACTTCTCATTTCTCCAAGTTCACTCCAAGTTTACTGTGCTCAGATTTAACATTTATAAAGTTCACCAGGCTTTGGTGCTTGAAAGGTAAATGGTTACCACTCAGGAAGGTTCTTGTTGGTTTTCAGAGAGAGATTTGTTGATTCCTTTTTAATCAGCCACTTCAGTGTTTTGTCGAAGAAACTTGCCCCCTCAGGATTCTCCAGATGATAACCTCTTTCTTTCAGGTCACCACAGAGTTCCTTTTTGTTTCTCTTATTTCAAGTGAAACATTAGACAGCCAGACCTCTCCTCTTGCATGAACTACAAGGGCTTTGACCAGGCTGAACTAAGTATTCACAACCCATCTTCCAAATGGGGTTTTCCACAAGCTTTCCAGCTTGTCCTGATTCAGTCCCAGCTGCTGCTGCTGACTGTAAAACTGCAGAATTCAATTCCCTCTCTCTCTCTGAGAGAAAACCTTTTTTTCTCGCTCTCTGCATGCAAAACCACATGACCCTCTCAGAACAATGTTCCACTCCAGACAGTCTGTGGCTCCGACGTTCTTTCATCTGTTGCCTTTTTGTAAACAACAATCCATTAGTGAAGTCTCTTGGGCATTCTCCAAAGCCTTTGCAACATGAGCAGAGCTCCAGTATTTCAAATAAGATGTTTTAAACTGTGACCTACACAAAAAAACCCTGCCCCAATTTATCTCCCAGAAACATATCTATATACAATCCAAACACAACATAATCTGTCACACTACCTAGTCCCTTAACACATCCAATTAATACCTTTTGTTGATCTGGTTTCCTCCCCTATTGTTTGAATTCTGAGACTTTCTGATATATCCTGCTTCTGCCTTTTCTGAATTTTCCTTGAAGGGCTCAGGGCCTTCTTTAAGGAAGAAGTTGGCAATGTATCTATCTCTTTCAGGTGCTGAAAAGACCAGCTGAGTTCCTACAGCATTTTGGTGTTTTTACTACAATCACAGAGTCTGCAGCCTATCGTGTTTCTCTATATTCGGCCTATTGAGTCTACCTCACCATGAGCTAATCCATTTTCCCATTCACAGACCCATTGCCCGACCTTCTCCTCATAACCTTTGAAGGCTTGGGTAATCAAGAACTTATCAATAAATACACCCAATAACCTGGCCTCAACAACCTCCTGTGGCAACAAATTCCACAGATCTACCACTCGCTGGCTGAAGAAATTCCTCTCCATCTCTTTTCTAAGTGGACCCCCCTTCAATCCTGGGTTGTGCCCTCTTGTCCTAGACTCTTGCACCATGTCAAACAGCCTTTCTATATCTACTTTGTCTCCGCCTTTCAATATTCAAAATGTTTCAATGAGATGCCTCCTCATTCTCCTAAATTTTAATGAGTGAAGACTAAGAGCTGTCAAACCCTTTCATTCCCTGAATCATCCTTGTGAACATCCTCTGAACCCTCTCTGACGTCAGTACAACCTTTCTTAAATGAGAAGCCCAAAACTGCTTACAGTACTCCATGAAAATATAAAATATAATTAAAAAAATATAATTAACTATAATTGATTGCAATAAATACATAAATAAATAGATAAATCAAATGATTAAATGTTCCTCCCTTCTTGAATAATGGGTTGACAATTGTGATTTTCCAGTCCTATAGGACCATACCAGAATTTATTGATTCCTGAAAGATTATTACCAATGTCTCCACAGTCTCTACCGTTACTTATTTCAGAACCCAAGGGTGAAATCTGGTCCAGAAGATATCCATCCTTTGACCATTCAGCTTTGTGATCACCTTTTCCATTGATATAATAACTTCACTCACTTACCTTCCCTGATACCTTTTGACTTTGGGCACACGTCTAAAGTCTTCTACAGTGAAGATTGATGCAAAATACTAATTTATCTCCTCTGTCATTCCTTGTCTCTCATTATTATTTCTCCAGTGTCATTTTCTAGTGTCCCTGTATCTACTCTCATCTCTCTTTTACCCTTTATATATTTGAAGAAGTTTTTTGTATCCTCTTTGATATTATTTGCTAGCCCACTTTTGTACTTCATATTTTCCCTCCTGTTTTTAGCTGCTTTCTGCAAGTATATTGTATTCCCTACTCTCCACCAAAATACCGACACACCCGACTTTAGTTTCTCCTTGTTAAATCTCAAATTGAATGCAATCATATTGTAATCAATGCCCGCTAATGGTTTGTTTACCATTACACAACACCCAATCCAGTGCACTTGATCCCCTAGTGGGCTGATCAACAAGCTGCTCCAAA
The DNA here is from genome assembly GCF_036971445.1 of Narcine bancroftii. Taxonomy (NCBI): domain Eukaryota; kingdom Metazoa; phylum Chordata; class Chondrichthyes; order Torpediniformes; family Narcinidae; genus Narcine; species Narcine bancroftii. Next base: position 94,859,620 of record NC_091472.1, on the reverse strand, counting down.
ATTTCTACAAGTTCTCTCCCTGGAGATCCAGTCCCATTCTGATTTTCCTAAGCTTTCATATTAAAATCCCCCATGATTACCATAAGATGGCCCTTCTGACAAGCCACTTTGGCACCTTCCCCTTCAGTTACAGAAAGTGCTACGCTTGGACCCATACCTCCTCTCTCACTACCAATCTGGGCCCTAAATGTCCTTTCAAGTTGAAGCAACAAGACTTAGAAATTTATGGGAGTTATCTACGAATCCGGTGCTCATAATGTGGCCTTCTCTACATTGGGGAGATGGGACACAGACTGGGAGATTGCTTCGCTGAGCACCTTTGCTCTATCTGCATAAATGAAAGCGAACTTCAAGTGACCAATCATTTCAATTTTGTGCCCCACTCCCGCGCTGGCATGTCTGTCCAAAGACTCATGAACTGTTAAACTAAAGCCATCCATAAATTGGAGGAGCAGCACCTAATATTCCGTCTGGGTACTCTCCAACTGGATGGCATTAATATCAACTTCTCCGGTCTCTGCTCCCACCTCTCTGTCTTTCCTCCAGCTCTCCATCTCCTTCCCTCTCCATTGACAGAGCCATCTCCCTCTCCCTGATTGCTTATGTCTTCTCCCTCACTTACACCTATTACCTCCTGCCTGTGGGACTGTGCTCCTTCCCCTTCCTTTTCCTCCTTCTACCGTTTTGATTGGGCACCTGCCTTCATTTTGTTTATTCCATGATGAAGGACTCAAGCCCAAAATGTTAGCTTTATCTTTGCTATATAGAGTACACGTTTTGACCTGCTGGAGATTCTCTAGCATTGTGTTTTTACTTCATCTTTTTCTCCAAAGGGGTGTACCTGTTGCTGAGGGAAATAGCCACAGGCATATTCTGTACTGCCTGCCTATTTCCTTTCCCTCTCCTGACTGTCACCCAGCTACCTTCATCCTGCCTCCCAGGTGTGATTGCATCCCTATTGTTCCTGTCTATCACTCCCTCAGCCTCCAGAATGATCTGGTGTTTATCCAATTCCAGTGCCAATTCCCTAACATGATTTTTAAAGAGTTGCAGTTGGATGTACTTCTTGCAGATGAAGTCGTCAGGTATACCTTTGACTTCCCTGACTATCCACATTCTGTAATAGGAGCATGTCTCTGCCTTGGCTGCCATTCCCACTGTCTATTAAAGAGCAAAGAGTTAGAAAAACTTCCTAACGTTGCTTCAGCACTTACACCTCCACCTCAACCTCTGCTTACCAGAGCCTCTTACACTGGGCCTCTTACAAAATGGTTACTCCGCTTGACATTATCTTCCTTTTATTGGCTATAGCTAATTAACCAATGGAGAAATTTTAAAAAGCATCTACTTCTCTTGCAGCTTTTTAAACGCTTCTCCTCTCGTTCACTGTCCCTAACGTGACACACAAAGCTCTTTTTAAACTCTTCTCCCCAACCTGGGTGTAGCTCTTGCTCTGCGAATTGATTGGTCTGCCACTAATTGGGGCGGAGAAGGTTTGAAGCTGTGCATCCTATTGGAGAAAGTGAATCATTGACTGTTGATTTTTGTGCAGTTTTGACCACCCGAGAGCACTAACATTTATGAAGTTAGTCTTAAATTTATAGCTGTGTTCCATGACAGTTTAAGCCTGAAAATTATAACAATGCTCAGTGGCCTTCGGGGATGCAGAGGTCTCTACATTAACTGACGCAAGAGAGAATTATTTCACATCATTCAACATTCTGGTAATTCACCCCAAAATTGCTGAAGCAACGGGAATTAAATTCTATAAATCATTGATAATGTATGTACAATCCTTTGGCTGCTAGAGCTCAATAAAATAAGACTTTCCAACTGAGAATACTACATTTGAAAAATCCCGACCCACAGAAATGGGCATGTCGAAAATGCATTATCTGTTTATTTAGAGCTCTTTTGATCCATTTTGTGTTTGGTTAGTTACTACTTAAACATTGAAGAATAATCTGAAGTTTTGTATTCTTACGTGGGATGTTAGCATGGCCAGCAAGACCACTGTTCCTTGACCGTTTCTACTTCTTGAATATGATGGTTAGATGCCAAGAGATCTGAGAATGCAATTTCTACAAAGTGTTTTACATTTCTGAGCTAGGATGATTAGTACCTATTGCTTTTGTCCTCCTAGATGGTAGAAGTTGTAGGTGTGATCAAAGACACATTAACACGTTCAGTTCATCGGATTTAGTCAATGATACAGCATGTAGCAATGTAACTCATGAAGGAGTGGGTGAATGTTTCAGGTCGCTGTGAATTTTTCAGGTAGCTGTGAATTTTCATTGTTTTGGAACTGTACATGTGGGCAAGGGAGACTATTCCATTACATTCCTGATTGGTACTTTGCAGATGGTGATAAGGCCTTGGGAATGGAAACACTACACTGACTATAGATTTGTTGACTTATTGATTTTTGAAAATATGAAACCTCTGAACATGTACTTAAAATACTTTCTCCTCTCAATCATCTCAATGTTGTTGATAGTGATGTCATGCAGCATTTACTCACCAATAACTTTATTACCAGTGAGTTCAGGCTCCAGACTCTATCACAGACTTGGCCCAAAGAACTGAATTCTAGAAGGGAGGGGAATGATTTCTAATGTCCCCAAGGAAGTTAAAATAGGGAAAATATTTATGGTTCTTTGGTGCTTGTAGATTAGTTCAGAGAATCCGTAACCAGAATATAGTAGTTTAGTTTTCTTGTTCAAATATCTTTGCATATTCTGAGGTTGTATTATTCCAGAATTCTGTGTTGTATATCCAGAAAATTTCAATTCAGTGCAAAAAAAAAGGTCACTAACGTATTTTGAAGTGAGGTGGCATGGTTGGCATGGCACCATCAATCCATTTCTCTCTGTAAGGAGCTTTACGTTCTCCCTGTGTAGTCATGGGTTTCCTCCAGGTGCTCCAGTTTCCTCCAGGTGCTCCAGTTTCCTCCCACTCTTCAAAAATATGTGGTTAAATGGGTTTTAATTAGGCTTTTACAGTGCTGTATATTTAAATTTATAAAAGGGACTGATGGTATGCCAGGTGTTGGGTTTGTCGCTCCTAGGATCTCATCCTGTACAGTATGAGTATACTGTAGTCCATTAGCCTTTAAAATGAATTGCTGACATGCAGTAAACCATCCCCTTCAAAAAAATCAAAACATCATGGTTATACATTTAACTCAGCTGCTCCACTGCAGACTCAACTCCAGCATCTGCAGACTTTTTTGTATGACTAGGTTAGTTGGTCACATGGGTGTATTTGGCCGGTGGGCCAGAAGGGCCTATTACCATACTGTATTTCAAAATCTAGAAAAAGCCTGCCTGAGTATAAGAGGCATAATTTGTTGAGCATTCTGTGATTTTTTTTGAAGTAATGATGGGCTTAAGTATTTACCATTGTGATGATTTAATTGGAAGCACCTGAAGATTATGAAGACTAATTTCTAAGTCTGGTTTGGAAACTAAACATTTCAGAAGAAAACGTTGAATTGGGAAAGTTGCATCTTATTAATGATGTCAACAATTACCTGCCAAGAATTTAGTGATGTTCTTCATCACTGATATTTTTCAATCATGAAGTAGATTTCTTTTCAACTATTACTTATTTCCATCATTTATACTGGGTATTGGTTTATATGTCAACTTTGGATCATAACAATTCATTAACATAATATTAAAATGACATATATTGAAATTGTATATTATGAGAACAAATTTCTTTTAAAAAAGATAGCTAAGACCTTACATGACCTGAATAATGTTTAATGTTGTTGGGCATTACTGCTTGAATTACTGTCTGGCATATGTAACAATCTTCTAATGAAGAGGTGAAGCAATTGGTCTGAGTCTTTCTAGGGATGTTGATCTGCTTTTCATACGGATTGGAGGAGATTTTTCAGTAACTTTTCTTCATTTAAATTTCAGATAAGGTGACTCTACCAAAGCATTCGGCATCTAAAGACAAGACCATTGAAAATGTGGCAGTATTCAGTGACAAGCAAGAAAGAAAACTACGGTCTAATATGCGAACTACAGAAAGAGATCACAAGAAGACAGTGCAATGTGCATTTATGCTGGATCCTATTACTGGATCCTCTGCAAAGAATTCAATTCCTAATAAGCCTTACCTCTGCCTCAGCTGCAGTAACCCCAATCCTTCTGTATCTATGCCCCTTAGTCGACCCACACGACAGACTTCCAGAACAGATTGTCCAGCTGACCGTTTGAAATTTTTTGAAACTTTGCGATTACTACTTAAGCTTACCTCAGTTTCTAAACGAAAAGAGAAAGAGCAGAGAGGACAGGAAAATACCTCATATGAATGGGGGAACAGAACAAATGAACTTATCTGGCTGGAGCTGCAAGCTTGGCATGCAAGTCGTAGCATTAGTGACCAAGATGTTTACCTGTACACAGCACGCCAGGCAGTCCCTGACATTATTAATGATATATTGAACTTTAAAGTAGATTATGGAAGCCTTGGTGCTAGTAAAGATGGTAGTAATGCTGATGCTGCTGGAGTGGATGATATTTTTGAACAGACAACTGACTGTATTAGAACTTCAGGAATGCACGTCTTTTGTCATGGTGATTGTCAGGAACACCTCCAGTGTCAGAGGATAGCATTTGAGCAGGTGAAAAGTATTATGGAGCTGCTAGAGTCTGTGGAAGCACTTTACCCATCGTTGCAGGCACTTCAGAAGGACTATGAAAGGTATGCTGCAAAAGACTTTCAGAGCAGAGTGCAGGCACTCTGTTTATGGTTAAATATAACTAAGGACTTGAACCAGAAATTGAACTTGATGAGAACTGTTTTGGGCATTGAGAAATTACCAAACATTGGCTGGCCAGTGTTTGAAATTCCATCTCCTCGACCTTCCGGAGCAAGTGACCCAGAGGAGGAAGGAGATGATGGCAAAAATCACTTAGAGACTTGCACCCTGGAAAATGAAGTGCAAAAAGGGCATGAAGATGAAGACACTGGGTCAGATAATGAAAGAGAGCACAATTCTCATATGCACAAAGAAGAGGTACATGTTCACTTTCAGCCTTTGGATATTTTCCCAAAGAAGTATGAGAGATTAGTCTCTGAAGATGAGACGTCCTCCATGGGAAATCTGGCCTCTGAGTATTCACCTGATTCTAGTTTCAACAGAAATTGTCAGATGTCTATTTATAGACCTTTTGTTGATAAAGCACTGAAACAAATGGGACTGAGGAAGCTTATAATGAGGCTTCACAAGTTAATGGATGGGTCTCTACAAAGAGCACGAGTAGCACTGGAAAAAGATGTTAGTACACTGGAGGTAAGAGCTCTGATGAACAGCATCACTTCTGAGATTTTTCACAACTTCAAAGATGTTGCCTTTTTTTTTACTGTTTGATCCCTCCTTTTTAATGATCATTATTTTAAACATAGTAGCTTCTTCAGACATTGTAATTTGCTCACACTGGTACCAGAATTAGTCGTAGAATTGTACAGCTTGGAAACAGGCCATATGGTCCACCACATTCATGTTGACCAGTGGGCATCTTTATGCATTCATCCCGTCTTCCACCACTTGGCCGTGGCATGCTCAGCTTGGGTGATTCAAGTGCTAACCTAGACATTTAACATTTTGAGTCAATGATCTATCAACTGAATAGTGAAAAGTTAGGAGTTTATGTAAGCCAGGGAAAGAAAGTGAAGGGGTAGAGAATGCATAATGAGGAAAGACCATAGAACCGTAGAACAATTACAGCACAGAAACAGGCTTCTTTGGGCCTGCCAAACCATTTTATTTGGCCTAGTCCCACTGACCTGCGCCCAGTCCATAGCCCTCCATATTTTTCCCATCCAAATTCTTCTTTCATGTTAAAATTGAGCCCATATTTACCACTTCAGCTGGCAGCTTATTCCACACTCCCACCACTCTCTGTGTGAAGAATTTCCCCCTCATGTTCCCTTTTACCCTTAACCCATGTCCTCTGATTTGTATCTCACCTACCCTCAGTGACAAAAGCCTATCTGCATTTACTCTGTCTATCCCTCTCATAATTTTAAATACCTCTATCAAATCTCCTCTTTTAGATTAGAGGTAGTGTGACCACATTTTCTGGATGATAAAAAGGAATGTGTGCAGGGCCTCAACTGGGAGGGATTAAGCCATACTGACTTGCAGAATCTATTTGGAGGAACTTCTCATTTATTTTGGCACTGTGGATGTGATGGGGCAAGCCAGTTTTTGACCACCCACTTGGACATACATGAATTAAATGGTTTTTAACGATAACCCAGGTGTTGGAGGAAAATCTCAAAACTGCTATTGTTTGGCACCAAAACCCGCTCTGTACTTTGTAAACACAAACAGACCCACAAGAATAGTTCATAGATAAGTTTCTTAAGTCATGGACTCCTTGTGGATCTGAGTAAGATAGTCCAAAGTTGTCATCGTTTCTAATCATTTTGCAATGGGAATCCATTTGAACAAGCTGCATCAAATTGTGGCAGCAGAATAACATTGCCATTGATTTCAATGGAGGGACGGACAGCTTGGAGGAATGTGGGGCAGTAGCAGTAGATAAAGAAATCTTTTGTCAAATTCATTGTATGCTATTGCACATTTTAAGTGAAATGTTTTGTTGTCTGCTTTAATTTTTATATTTTTAAAGCTTTTGTATGTTTCTTGTTACGAGCCCAAAGGACCCCAAAACCCAGCAGTAATAGACATTCACCAAGACAAATAGTTACTTAAACAAAAGTTGTTTTTAATTATCTTTAAACATGAAAACAGAATCAAATGAACTTATCTCTATTAACTTAACTAACCCAAATTAACCCCCTTCTAATTCTAAGTACACGTGTATGATGTGTGTGTAAATTTAAGAAAAGTTCGTTGGTTCACAGTTCAGTCTCACTTCTCATTCTTCCAAGTTCACTGGTTGCAGGCAATTTTTATACTGTGCACAGAATTTAACATCTATAAAGTTCACCAGGCTTTGGTGCTCAAAAGGTAAATGTTACCGCTCAGCAAGGTTTTCGTAGGGTTTGCAGAGAGAGATTTGTTGTTCCAGGATTTCCACAGCTATCACCATTAGTCACCTCAATGTCTCGCTGATGAAACTTGCCCCATCAGGGTTCTCCAGGTGATAACCTCTTTCTTTCAGGCTACCACAGAGGAGTTCCTTTCTGTTCCACTTATTTGAAGAGAAACATCAGACACATAGCACTCACAGCCATCTGCCACTCTGGAGTTTTCTGTTTCCAACACGCTTCTCCTGACTTGTACTGTTCAGCTGCTTTCAGTGACACACGCACTAGCTGAGAGAGCTTGTTTCACCTCTCCTTCCCATCCCCCCTTTCTTTCTCTCTCTCTCTCTCTCTCTCTCTCTCTCTCTCTCTCTCCAACTTCCAACTGCTAAAAAGCCCATGTGACTCTCTTACTTGCAAAAACCCCCCACTTTCTTCAGCAAACAACAGGAGTTATCCTTCTTGGTCAAGCTGTTGTCTTAGGTAAACAAAACTCAGGAGTGACCTTTCTATGAGCACTTTGTAGAAACGTCAGAAGCCTTGTAAATAGCCAAAGTGTCTCCAGTCCAAACAATAGTCTATTCATTTTATGATCTCATTTCAATTAGCACTTACTTGTGAAATGTGCATTCTCCATAGTTTCTGTAAAGTCCACTAAATATGAATTCTTCAGTATTTCAAATGAGATCTTTCTTAAAATGTGTGTATGTATGTAACCTATGCTAATTTTACCAAATTCTCCCAATATTTATCTACTCCATTACATTCTTAATGTCAAAACTTTATAAGCATGTGTTTTAATAATTTGGGCTAAGGTCTGGCAAATTTGGTATGAAATGATGCATACAAAGCAGGTTGAAACTTTGCTCCACTTGGTGGTGATTGTGTGTAACTTTCTGCTAGCCACACGTTGTTGGCCAGAAGGAGCTCTGCAACAAATGTTTTCTCAATGGCAAAGAGTGTGGAATGAAGACTGGAACTTTGATAGTTGTGACTATCCTATTGGTGATAGGATATAAGACTGGGATGTGAGAATGTGGACTGATGGTAGTATGATTTCAATATCTAAAGGGATCAAGAAATAAAAGAGAACGTCTCTTGCAGGATTAGCATTTGTTTCCCATCTTTAATTGCTCTTTACACATGACGCGAGTCACTTTTAAAAAAGATTCTTGCTGTACCAAAGCCCAGCATGGAGATAATAGACTGAATGGCCTCCCAGGTGTGTGTTATATTACTTCTGTCCTATTTGGAGAATGTGATCTTGCATTGCTGTTGGGCAGGAGGCTCAGGATTTGAACTCTGGTTAAGAGGTGATGTGCTTCCCAATCAAGATGAAGTTTGCAGATATATAGAATCCCTATTATCTGGATTCAATCAACTGGACACTCAAATAGCCGGCAAAAAAAAAGTTGAGAAAATAAATAAATAGAAATTTCAAATAAATAAGACTGGGTGGATGGAACCTGTGGGGGAGTGCTGAAACTTTGTTGGACACGCCCAGCTCTTTAATGTGCGCTGACTCTTTTCACTGATGCCACTTGCCTGGAGGTGAGTCGAATTGTCACCACGAGGAAGGTGCTCATGTAAAAGTAAATATTCTTCTAACCAACATACAACCACTTGGTGAAGATGGGAGCAAACATTCAGCCAATGGAGCACTTTGGTCGTGCCCAGCCCACAGCAGCTGTTTGACTAAAGTTTCAATAAAGTTAAGTTGGAATGAAATGGCGTCACCCAGGATGAAGTGTCTCCCTATCCATGCCTAGTAAGAGTCTTTATTAATATTGGGTATATTAGTAAGGCTTTATCAGTAAACTTTGGGGAAGAGTGTTAATAATGATGGTGGCACAGTTAGCATAGCAGTTAGGATAGCACTGTTACAGCGCCACCAACTGGGGTTCCAATTTAAATTTTGTCAGCTATGGGAATTACCTGATTAAGGAGAACTTTATATAATTAAAAACAATACTGATTTTTTTTTCTCAAATTTCTTTACATTTTGCACCATCTTTTGTCTTTTTAAACAGTTTATTCTTTAGGCATTGGAAGAGTGAATCTCAAGTCAACCGGAAAATTTGCCTAGCCGACAACTGTGATTCCCCCTAAGTGCTGGATAATGGGGATTTTACTGTATTAATATTCATCTGTATCTGCTGCCTTTTACCTCAATGGCAAAGCTGGCAGCTTTCTAACATCCAACTGAATTTGTAGAAAGTTGCTGGAATCCGTCATGATGGTTTACATTGCAGCTATGAAACCTTAGTGATAGTTGGAGTTCCAGTCAAGCTGTTGTTTTATCACAGATGTTTTAAAGTAATGGAGTTGTATAGCATGGAAACAGGTTGTTCGTTCTTCAGTGGAGTTGAAGCTTCTCTCATCCAAGCAATAATAATCTATGGAAAAACAAATTTTGTCTCTTTTTTAGGGTATTTCATAAAGCTTATTGACAATGAAGTGTTTTTGGCAGTTCATTCTTGCATTTTAGGAAATGGAGTAATCAGTTTGTGCTCAGTAAATTTGCACAAACAGAAATATGAAAATAAGACCATAAGAGCAAAATAAGCCATTTGTCCTATAAAGTCAACCATGCCATTCCATCAAGGCTGATTTACTATCCTTTTCAACCTCATTCTCCTACCTTCTCCTCCCTCTAACCCTTGATTTCCTTCCTAATCATCCTATCTACGAATCTTATACCCAATGGTTTGGCCCCCACAACTCTCGGTGGCAATGAATTCCATACATTCACCACCCTCTGAGAAATAAATTCCTCCTCATCGGGACTTTTTTGAATGCTGAGGCTCTGTCCTCTGGTTCCAGACTTCCCCACCATAGGAAACATCCTCACCATGTCTACTCTGTCCAGGCCTTTCACTGTTTGATAGGTTTCAGTGAGATCCCCACTCATTCTTTTAAACTCCAATGAGTACAGCCCCAATTGATCCTCATGAATATCCCTTTCATTCCAGGAATCATGGGAACCTTGTCTAGACCATCTCCAGAAAATGAGCAGATAATGTTCAGTCTGAGGAGAATTTCATGCTGAAATTCAAGAGTGGATGAGGTCTTATACAGTCATTTAATTATCGCTAACCGTGCTTATCCCTTAAAACCAATTGACTTGGATTTTACTGGGGCTTTTGTTCACACACATGGATCAAATGTTGCTATGCCTCACTCCTGGACTTGAACTCTTTTATCTATGTTTGGACAAGGCTGTAAAGAGGTGGATGATTCAGATGGATTCCAGACTGAAACTGGTCCTGTAAGTTATTAATGAATTAATTTCCAGATAGCTGAAGTTATAGTCACTGATGCCAAAACAAAAAACAGTGATACTCAAAGCCAGAATTAGAGAGGTGCTTACCTTCAAAGGTTGGAAGAGATTACAGAGGAGGAATTGAGGAATCATGGAGGAATTTATCCTTCAGGACCTGAATTTTAAAATTGAAGTGGTTGGGACTAGGCTGCATTGTAGGTCATAAGCATGCACAATGTGTGCTTGGGATGATGTGCTTCAGGATGCTGATGGCAAAGGTTTGGATGAGATTATGAATAAAGGTGCAAGATGGGATATTAACCAGAGAGCAATAAATAATAACAATAGACAAGATTAAAAGGTGGAGATTGCTGAACTTACTGAAGATGGATATTCCAGGAAAGAAAGGGGTAGTCAATTAAATATTTTAAAAAGTAAAAATGCAGGTGCCTGAAAACTGGTTTTAATGCAAACCTTGTCATAGTACTGTCTCTCAGAACAGATGCAATGGATGTTTTCAAAAATTTAAAGGGTTTTGATTGTATATATGGACAGAATTAGATTTTCATGTGAAACTTTATTGTAATCTGAAAGATGGTTAAAGTAGTTTCACTAAAACTGTTCAAAAGAATTAGATATATATGAAAAATATTTGGGATGTATGGAAAGTATAGAGAGTGGGATTAATTGCTGTCACTTTCTAGTAGTAGGAAGCTCAGAATTCTTTTTGTATTGTGTTTTTTTATTAATATTTGAGTGGTAGTTATCTTTATTACATGTGTTTCTGTTTCTTGTAACATCTCTTTGCGTGTTATTTTTCACTGTTTGATAGTTGTAAAAAGTAAAAGTGTAGTTTTGTTTGGAAACTTTTGTCTTGCATATTCCCAACAGTGTTGTTTAACAAGAACAAAGATAGAGGAATTTTTCCACCAGATGTATCTCTTAATGTTTTTCCCAAGTCCTTTAGCCAGAGGATGCATTTGCCACCTTCAGGAGTTTGCATCCATTACCCAAACGATGGACTTCAGATGTGTGTGACAAAACTTTGGATTTACATTGGGCCAAAATGGGGGGGGGGGGGAAGGAGACACATTGACATTTTAAGCCACATATATTTTTCTCTGTTCTGACTTCTGTGGATCGAAAAGGTTAATCAAAAAAATTGAAATTATATAGTAAATTATTTTAACAATTATGATAAGTGCAAAAGATCTCCAACCAGTAACATTAATCTCCAGAAGAGATCACTATCTAAAAGTTGTTTTAAAATGTGGTTCAGTATAGACAAGCACAAATTGAATTGATATCCAGTGACAAAATATCCAAGAGTGTTTAAATATTTTGTGGTAGTCATGAAAACAGCAGCAACTGTTAATGGAATTATGCAGCAGAAATAGAAATTGGGTTACAATGTAATCTGCTAAATTGTTTTGCAGAAAGAAATTTTTCGGAAGCAATAACATTAATTATCCAGGACAAGGCTATAAATTTCTGAGATTTTTAATGTGATATAGGTAGAAGCTTCATGTTAAAGTGGCATCAGCATTTGTGTCTATGAGCTGCAAGATAGTGGCAATCGTATGGAACCTGCATTTTGTGTTGTATTACCTTGACTGGCTGACAAGTAGAGATAGATAAGAAGTGAGAGAAAAAGGATGCAGATGGAGCAGGGGAGGGAAGGCTGGAACGTAGGTGAGGCAGCTGTGCTTTGGACCTGGAAAGGTGCTCTAGGTTGTTTTAGTTAGCAGGTACTAACTCAACATTTTCTTACAGCAAGTACAACTGTTTAAACCTGTCATCTTAAAAATAGTGGATCTAGAATTCTGTCTTGTCTTCAAATGCACAGGTTCCTTCTACTTTGAAATTAGGGACTTGCATGTTGGAGGCAATGAACAATTATTTGAGCAAATTGCTGCATTCTGCCCCAGATTCTAGCAGATGCCGTAAAATATTCTGAAGATGCAGAATAGAAATGTTGACTTAATGCAGTTATAAAATTTAATGGTAGCTACTTGTTACATTTAGGTTACACTGTTTGAAAGCTGGGAGTCTAATTCACTCTTCATTGGATTTCTCTTCAGCTGGATCCTGGTCATCTGCCATAGTTATTCTTTCCTATATACTGTTTCCTGTGAATCAGTGTAAACGTGCAACAACAGGAACTTAAACAGCACTTTAAAAGATTGCTTCAGGCAGATCTGTTTTATGTAAAAACAAGATCAGTTTTTCTCATTGATAGTGTGGGGAAAAAAAGTTGTGAGTCAGTATAGAGAACAACATAATTTTTACCAATACTGTTATTGTTGAGGTAAGTTTTTTTTTTATTTTGAAACTAATATAAGTGTAAATATTGATTACTCAGATGAAATAATGCAAGTGATTTCTCAAAACTTTTCTTTTGCAGGCAACCACTCAAAAACAGGTTAATGAAGTTTCATATTTTAAAATAAATTTAAGAATTGCAGAGGTCTTTAGTGCTTTGAATTCTAATTTAATACAGTAAAGCCCCTGGTATTTGGCACCTATAAGGATTGGCAAATGCTAAATTAGTGAATTTTCCGGTGATTTGAGATTGTGTGTTGCTTGATTGGCGATCTAATGGTGAGGCCCAGTAATTTAAAATTTCCATATTCAATTCCATATTTTTTATGTATTTATTTTTCACAATTTTTTTGGGGTTACTTGTGGCTGCCAGTTGCTTGAATTCTGGTTTTACTGTACTTTTATAATTTTCACACTTGTGTGCTCATTATACTTTGAGATGTTCATATTACATGTGATCAAGAAGATAAAGAACTATAAAAGCCCATGAAATTTCTGCAACTTCCTAGACTTCAATAGGCCACATTGTATGTGACAAAAAACATTTTGAGTTTCCCCTAGATCCCTCATTATTCCTCCTCCCATCCCTCATTTTTATGCTGGTTATCCCTCCTTTGTCTTTAAAAAGGGGCCCAACTCAAAATATTGATTGTCCATTTCTCTCATGGATGCTCCTTGACCCACCATATCCCTCTCTTTTCAAAATAGGTGATTTTGGATTGATTGAAGTGATGCATATTTTTATTTTTTTTATCAGTATTATTTTCATATTTAAAACGGTAATTGGAGCCTATAATTCTAAGGCATTTACAGCACAGAAACTAGCTATAGCAAATACTCCCACATATGCATGCTTTGCACAGCCTTGAGTTTTTTTTCCCATCTAATTCTTTCAACATATTCTCTTTATTCACCCACACTCAAATTTATTTATGCTTTTGGTCTCGGATACTTTCTGAGAATGTGTTGTTATGGACCTTGGGCAGCTTTAATTTTGGACCAGGGATAGGACTCAATATGCATCGGGAGAGAGAGGAGCATGCGCTGCAGGAAGCACCAAAGCAGTCTGCTGAGAAAATGAGCAGCTGCTTGGAGCATGAGAGCCACACGCTGGAAGAATTGACAGCTGTCAGGACCGCAAGAGTCCCGTCCAGAAGCTGGTGGGCTTGTGGAGAGCACGCCCACTGTTGTCAACCCATCTCCAACAATCAGCAGAGCTGAAGGCGTGTGCTGGGGTAGTTGAAGAGCCCAGCGTGCTGAGTTTGAATAGTCGGATGGCGGTTAGTCAGATGGTCGGTCTGTGTGTGGGTGCTCACCCAGCAGCTTCAGCAGGCAGGAGGCTGAATTGCTTCGTTTACAGGTGCCAGCACTGCCGTGAGCAACTGTCTGTCAGTGTGCTAACCCAGCAGTTTCATTTAAAAGAAAGAAACTGAGCTGCTTTCTCCATGGGTGCCAGCACTGTTCTGACAGCAGTTTGTAACACTGACTCCCAGAGTGTGTGTGTGTGTGTGTGTGTGTGTGTGTGTGTGTGTGTGTGTGTGTGTGCGCGCGCGCGCGCGCTTCTCTATTCCCCTTTCAAAAGGAGGACTTTGTGTGGCAGAAGTCATTTGACAACCCAAGACAGGGTTTTGGAGGAGAAGACTTGTGTGACAGAAGGTCACTTGGCAACCCTAAAAAAGGCTTCAGAGGTGTAGACATTGTGTTAGTGATTAGGAGGTCACTGTGTGAAAATTCCCTTGTGAAGAAATTTAAGATGGTCGTTACCACATTAGAAACTCAGGAAAGACTTGTATTCCCCTGCCAAGGTCGTAAGTCTGCAGTCATAACAGTCATCTCCACATCCAAGTAAAAGACCTGTGTGGACCTAAACTAAGAAATCAACTCCTGGAGACCACATCCTGTGGACTGTTTTTTTGACTCACTGACTTGACATGACTGACTTGAGGTTTTGTTTTGGGAGTTTTATTTTGGGCTTGGACTGTAATGGTCTGGGTGGTTATTTTTCCCCACATACACATTATGAATATCTGTTGTATATAGTTGCCACAAAGGCTTATGTTCGGGTGTTATGTTTATTGAGTTAATTCTAATATTGACAATTGTTAATACATTTTGAGTTAAACTTAACCCATCTGTTTATGTATCTCTCAATTGTTGCTGGTGAGGTAGAACAGTGTTTTGTACCTCTTAATTTTGTACCTTTAGATAGGTGTTATCACAGAATTTGACCAATCCACAGAAGAAGATACTAGGGCAGGTAGCTAAAAGTTTGGTCAAAGTTGATTTTTAGGGAGTTCCTTAAAGAAAAAGGGGAAGGTTTTTGGTAGGGAATTCTGTGTCTTGAAATAGTTGATGTCATACCATGATTACAAAAGAATGAAGATCAGAAAGTTGGAGAGCTGAGAGCTCTTAGAAAGCTCAAGGTGTTTGGGGATAAGGAGTCTGAAGACTGAAAATTTTGAAATTTTGCTGGACCAAAAGCCAGAGAATAGTCATGAGTAATGATGGTCATGATTGATCTGGATTTAAGTTGATCCCTGGTGAGGAGAGAAAGCCAACCTGCTGGTCATCAGAAAAGTTAGATCTCGGGTATCAAAGGTATGGATAAAGGCTTCAGCAGTAGAGTGCAAATAAGGCAGAATTAGACTATTATAAAGGGTGAACTATGTGATAGTTGATCATTTTAAAGTTGAATGTTAATTTCATGATAACAATTTGCCATCTGCTACTTATATCTGTGAAAGTGAGAATTGTTGGTGTTGCTACAGTTGTAAATTAGCATTCACAGAAAGTTCTCAGTATGAAGAGATGTGGAGTATTGAAAAGCTGTCATTGATATGTTTAAATTCTGCAGATTTTCATTTCTGCCGTAGTATTGAAATTATCTTTATTAATGTTTCTAAGGTATGTTTTGTCATTTTTATTTTGGAGTTCATGGTGGGTATCTGGGAACAGTGCTGCATCGCAGCTCCAGTGACCAGGTTCAGTCCTGACCATTGGTTCTTTCTGTGTGGAGTATGTACACACTCACTGTCACCATGTGGGTTTCTTCTTGACTCATTCCATATCTCCAAACTTGTGAAGACTACTAAGTTAGTTGGCTATTGTATTTTGGCCTCAGTGAACTTATGAATGATAGAATTGTGGAGAGATTGAGAAAATGTGGAAAATAAAATAGAATCAGCATGAAATTAGTGTAAATGGGCACTTGATGGTCAGTGCAGACTTGATGAGCTGAATAAACCTGCTCTGATGCATTGCTTATTAGTTTGTTGTTTCTCTCATGATTGCAATTCAGAAATTAATTTATACATTTTACTTAAATGCCCTTGTTAAAAATCACAAAATCAAGCACAACACTTGTCTATTTTATAACTGTTTTTCATGAGTATCTGATGTGCGACAGTGGATGCTGAAAGTGTTCCAGACTCCAGAAATTACATACGTGTCATGTTTTCTTTCCTGTACTTTACTGCAACAGTTATTTATCCTTTCATATTTATTATCTCTTTCTTGGCATATTGTGATATTTTTGTATTTCCGGTATTTCAAATGGTGTACCTTGCATGTCTGTTGAGCTACAGCAAGCAAACATTTTGGTGCTTTTGTGCATTGTACATGTACAGTACAACTCTGATTATCCAAAATTGAATTCTCTGAAATCCTCAGATATCAGAAAAAAAATTTTTAATTTCAGATAAATGAGGATATCCAAAACAAATCAGAAATCCTCATTTATCTGAAAAATTTTCAGAGATAAACTGACCGGGGACATCGGGCTCTGGCGTCAGCAGCAGCGATCCCCGGGCTCCCGGCGGCAGCAACAATGGATCCCGGGCTCCTGTCAGCAGTGGGAACCTTGGGGTCCCAGCACTGGCAGCGAGGACCTCAAGCTCCTGGACAGGAGCGGGACCCTCAGGCACCCAGCAAGAGTGGGGAAGTGTCGGCGATTTATGTGGCCAGCATTTTTTTGATGAGAATTAAACATGATTTTAATGCTTAAAAAGTCCTAACTTGTTGTTTGTTGTTGTTTAAACATGGCTACAAGTGATTTGTTGTTGCTTCTGGGCTGTCTTTTAAAAATGACTAGTTCCGGGAAAAAAAGCATTTATCCAAAATAAGCACGATCCCGGCCATTTTGGATAATCGGAAATGCAGTAGATATGGCAATAAACTCTAATTTCATTTCAACATTGAAAAATATATCTTTAGATTGGGGTAAGATTGACAGTATATTTTATCTTTTCATGAATAATTTGAAGGAATTATTTTTTAATGATTGAAATTATTCTTTTTCTGATTATTGTAATAATGCACATTATTCAAGATGAATTGTTTTATTGGCATGTATATAGAGATACAGTGAAAAACTTTATTGAGCATGTTATCCAGGAAAATCAATTTGGATAGCCCAATAATAACAAATAAAACAGCAGTGCATCAGAAAAATGTTGCACTAAGTCAAATGGTGCTGGGTATTTTTTTTTTTCTTTGGCTTGGCTTCGCGGACGAAGATTTATGGAGGGGGTAAAAAGTCCACGTCAGCTGCAGGCTCGTTTGTGGCTGACAAGTCCGATGCGGGACAGGCAGACACGATTGCAGCGGTTGCAAGGGAAAATTTGTTGGTTGGGGTTGGGTGTTGGGTTTTTCCTCCTTTGCCTTTTGTCAGTGAGGTGGGCTCTGCGGTCTTCTTCAAAGGAGGTTGCTGCCCGCCAAACTGTGAGGCGCCAAGATGCACGGTTTGAGGCGTTATCAGCCCACTGGCGGTGGTCAATGTGGCAGGCACCAAGAGATTTCTTTAGGCAGTCCTTGTACCTTTTCTTTGGTGCACCTCTGTCGAAAAAAGTACAGTTTAAAAAAAAGATTGCTGTGGCATCATCTTTTGCCAGTGTGATATACATTTAAGAATCTGATTTTGGCAGAAAAGGAACTGAGTGGTTAGGGTTCTGCCCACCATGGCTGATTATGATTGTTACATACTAAACTACAGACAATGATATCGTCAAAATAATACTTTTTATTATTAATTACATAACACTTCTTACTTAATTCTAAACTTCAACGTAATGTGTGTGTGTGTGTGTGTGTGTGTGTGTGTGTGTGTGTTAAATCCCAAACCATTGCAGTGCAAGTTTGATTCTGAAAAGATGATTTTAAAGTTCAGACTCAGAAAGCTTTTGTGTTGAAACTCAAATTCTTTACTGCTGTTCAAAAACAATTATGGAGTAAGTCTGAGGCATCAGATTTCTTTAAATTGTTGCTTAAAAGCAATAATGAAGTATTTTGAAACATCAAGTCATCAGACCTCTTTAAAATGAAACAAATTTCTTTTGTAGAGTTGTTTTCAGAGCATTGTTTCTTGGTATGAAAATTTTTCTCTCTCTTGCATGGAGATTTTGGAATCTGTGTTCCACATGATGAATCTGTCCTCTTCCAAAGAGACAGTGAAGTGGCTATTTTCTTCCATGATGATAACCATCTAAAAATGGTTATATTTCAAATGCAAGATCAATTTTTTTTTCATTATCAAAAGTGACCATTTACATGGACACTACGAAGCTGCCCTCTTTATCTTAAATAGAAAGTAAGAAGTGGTCTTTCTCCTTCAAAAGCCGCTTATTCTGTGTTCTCCTTTGACTAGGGGTAACATGCAACAGTACCTTTAATGGTTAATGTATCTTCAATCCTGTAGTCAACTTCCTTTTTGTTTCAAAATATCCCTCACATAACCTCACCACTGATTCTGTTTCATTACTCCAAAAGCATGAATCTTGGCAGGTGGCCTTTTTGAAGTTACTTCACATCCACATGCTAAAAGCATCTCTTCCATAAGTTTGAGTGGATTGGACTCCGATTCTTTTGCACAGCTCAATGAACAAATGGCTTTCTTGCATACTTAGCTGTTTCTCTGCAAACACCTATTGTCTTGTGTTCTCAATGGAGATCAGTCATAAGACTTTTATGACTGTTTGCAGTTTTGAATTAGCAGTTTTTAAGCAAACAGACTTCCAGCAATTGAATTAAGCATTCAGTTCTCATTTTTATTGCTTTGTTTTTCCAAATACTTCGACTACAGAAATTACCTCTATTTCTGAGTTCAACTGTGTGTCTCTATGTGACCCTTTTCCTGCCCACAATTCTCTCACTAAAATATATATTTAATTTTATAATTTAACTTCAAAGATTAATATTAACACATCCATTACAATGATAAATCAAAGAGCAATTGATGAACATTAGTGATATATTACAACTTCCTGTAACCCTTTGCCAAGGATTGTGGAGTTTCCATTCCAAAACTTAAGTCACTGGCTTGAATTTTAACCTATATCTTTGGCCCAAAATGTCATAACTCTGTGGTTCGATTGTGCTTCAGCTCAAAAGGTACAGCTGGTTTATTTACCTTGTCATTTTGTTTTCTTCTCAAGTTTCCTATCCCCTTTGAATTGCTGACCATTGCACTTTTGTTGATCCTATGTTAGCCAACATTTTTAACATTCCTTCTTGTCTTCAAATCTGGAGTTAACACCTCCTTGTTGAAAATTATTGTTGGCTTCTTCATCCTTGCAAATTGTTGGCTCATTTCTAGCTTTAATTTCATGAATGCTTAATGGCAGCAAATCTTTGTAAGATTCAGTTTGCTATCTGTGGTAAAACTCAGACAGATTTGTATCCAATTATTCACACATCCTGATATTTTAACATCTGGGTGGTGAGAATCCTATACCCATCCTTCTTTTAAATTGCCAGCTTCTGTTTCCCATACTCCATTTAAATTTTCTGGGTTCACCACTGAATTACAATTTTTTTATTCAGGAGAATATAGAAATGCTCTGAAATTCTGGAGGTGACCTACTGACCTTAAGATACCTAGCCTTTGACCTGCTGTCAAATGCATTTATGTTACTGGTCTTGTTTGGGGTCCTGGTTAATGGTGAACTCTCCTGCCCCTCTCGCCTGGATTCTGTGGCATTCAGTGTAGTAATGCTGTTAAATGACAAAGGTAAATGACAACACCCTCTCTTTAATAGAACATGGAACATTACAGCAACAGTAAGGGTAGGGAGAGCTAGCCATGCATAAAGAGGAAACGGGTGTCTAAAATAAGCAGGCATCTAGGAATATGAGAAAGAAGAATTAATAATGGGTAATGCAGAAATGGCTGAGGTGTTGAAAAACTATTTTGTGTCGGTCTTCATAGCGGACAAAGAATTATGTTAGGATGCAATGGGAAGCGAGGACCTCAATACAATCACTAACACAAAAAAGGTAGGGTTGAGAAAACTCATGGGTCTAAAGGTAGATGTGCATTGGTCATTGATACAAGTAGTCACAGCCGTATAGCATGAAAATTGGCCCTTTGGTCGATTAGCCCATACCAATCAAATGTCCCACCCACGCTGCCTGAGAGTAGCTGCCATGAATACTTAATTACAGACACTGCAATAGTAAAAAAAATTATTACAAATATGTACATAAAATTGCAATACAAGGAAAAACCTAAACAGAGTTGGGAAAAAGATTTTAAAATACGAATAATGAAACATGGGAGGAACCGTGCTCAGGAACCATAAGTAATACAATAAATGCTCGGTTTCGTATGATACAATACATTTGGCTACATAGATTATATGTGACACCACAAAAGTTAAAAGAATAGAATTCAACAATATCGGTCAAATGTTTCTGTTGTAAACAAGAAATTGGAACAATATTACATGTAATTTGGACATGTACAAAAGTGAAAAATTTTGGGGGAAGATTTAAACTTAATATTAAATAGAATTACAAAAAATAAGATACCAAAAGATCCAGAAAGCTTCCTGTTCAACAATATAAAAGACAAAGAATTAGGCCTAAAATTAGACAGGGCTCAAAAAAAGATTTACTATGATTGTACTTGCAGCAAAAAAGTGCATAGTGATAACTTGCAAAATGGAGGTAATTTTAAAAATACAACAATGGTACATAGAAATGAATAAGTTACAAAAAATTACCTACAATCTAAAAGACAAATAGACTTTATTTGATCAAATTTGGGAACCATACATAGAGTATATTAGAAACCGCCGATTTCAGATCTCCATCTCTTAAAGTGATAAGATACAAATATGAAAATACTTAAATATGGAATTTTGGATGACATGATTTCTTCTTTTTTGTCTTTTGTGTTCTTTTATTGTTTGTTTATTTTTCTTCATTTATTTTCTTTATGTTATAGGGGGTGGGGATGGTGGAGGGAATGGGTTAAAAAAATGTCACTGTATATCTTAATGATGAATGTTTGTATATATTGTTATTGAAATGGTTCACGGTGAAGTATTAAATAAAAAAATCATTAAAAAAACATTGCATTAATAGCTGCTTCATCCTCTTCCTCTGCCAATCCATTCTGTACACCCACCATCCACTGTGTATGAAAAAAGCAACCCCCACACCTTTAGCCTATGCCCTCTGGTTACCGATTCCCATACTCTGGGCAAAAAACTCTCTGTATACACCCAATCAATTCCTCTCATGATTTGTATAACTCTATAAACCCTTGCCTGCTCAATCTGTATGGTGCAGGCCTTCAAATCCTGCTAATATCCTTGTAGATCTTGTCTGCAGCTTGACAACATTTTTCCTAAAGCACAGTGGCCAAGGCTGAACACAGTGCCCAAAATGGAGCTTCAATGTCTTATAAACTGCAACATGACCTTCCCATACATATATATATATATATATATATTCAGTACTCTGATGAAGGCCAAAGTGTTGAAAGCCTTTTTGATCACCCTGTTTACTTTTGACACTCGTTTCAAGAGACTATGTTCCTATTCTCCTAGATCCCTCTGCTCCACAAGACTTTTAGATTCCTACCATTCTCTAGGTAGACCTCCCAAAATGCATCACCACTGTATTAAATTCCATCAACCATTCCTCTCCCTGCCTGGCTAAATGATCAAGATCCTGCTCCAATCTTTGGCACTGTCTTCACTATCTACAATACCATACATGTTGGTGCCATCCACAAACTTGCTAACCATGCATGTTTTCATTTAAATAATTGGTATAAATGACAACCAGCAATAGACTCTGCACTGAACCCTGTAGCACACCACTAGTCAAAACAACCTTCCACCTGCTTTCTTCCATGAAGTCAATTTTCTGTCCATTCTGCTATATTACCTTGGATCCCATGCCTTTCAAAGCAACCTGCCGTGTGGAATCTTATTGAATGCCTTGCTGAAATCCGAAAATATCAGCAGCCTTCTTGGTCACATCTTCAGAAACTCAATCAGATTTGTGAGACATGCCCTCCCACTTATAAAATCATGTTCAATCACCTTTGTTCATTGAAGTGCATGTATATCTTCTCTGTCAGAATACCCTCTAATAACTTACTCACTGACCTGTGGTTCCCAGGCTTTTCCTCTTAAATAGAAACACATTTGCCTCCCTTCAATCTTGACACTTCACATGTACTTGAGGTTCATAAATCTCAGCTAGGGCATCTGCAATTTTCTCTCTAGTTTCCCACACTGTCCTTGGATAGATCAGATTAGGCCTAAGAGATTTGTGTACCTTCAAATGCATCACAAACTTAAGCACCTTCTCACCTATAATGTTAACTGTTCTCAGGGCACTACCACTGATTGCCCCAAGTTTCACAGTACTCATGTATTTTTCCACAATAAAAATAAGGGAGAAGGACTCGTTGAGGACTCTGCCCATCTCCTGTGGTTCCAACAGAGAGACTGACTGCATTGATTCCAGAGGGATCCAATTTTTCTCTTTAATGTACTTTAAAAAAAGATTATCTTTTAAGTTATCTGCCTGAGCTATCTCCTGTCCCATTTTTGTCTTGAATTTTTCTTTAGCTTGCTTCCCAGTTCTCGAAGCACATCCAGGTGTACACTTGACCCTTGCTTCTTATACATACCTCATGCCTCCTCCTTGCTCTTGAAGCGAGCCTAAATTTCCCTTGTCATCCAAGTTTGCCTGTGTGTCCCTTCACTCTAACTTGAAAGTGCATGAGCAAACTCATGAGTTTGAGGTAGGTAAGTATCCTGGAATGTATCCCAGGATACTGAACGAAATGGCTGTAGTAGATGTGTCTGTGATAATTACTAAAATCCTCTGACTCTGTGCTGATTGCAATGGATTTGAAAACAGCAAATATCGACCACTGTTTTAAAAAAGGATGTCAGAAAAGGCAGATAATTAATTGTAGGCTTAAAGTCTGTAATAATGAAAATTATCAAACTTATCATTAAGTAAAAAATAGTGAGACATCTGGATAGAAATTTTTCCATTAGGCAGAGCAATATGAATTCATGAAATCATGGATTTGTGATTGACAAATTTACTGAATTTCTCCACATATACGACTAGCACATTGATAGAAACGGACAGACAGATGTTTGATGTTGGATTTTCAGAAGGAGTATGATAGGGTGCACATAAAAAACTTAAAAGGCATGTAAAAAACATGGTGGCCCTGCTGGAGATGCTATAATGGCAGCGCAACTGCTGGTGTGGACCCAAGAGAGTGGAGAAACCGTGCTGCTCTGAAGTTTCAACCACCTGGTAGTTCTGTGCAGATGTTAAACAACCTTTTTGAAGAGCTGACAGTGTTTTAAAACTAAAATCTTGCAAGTATAGGTCTGTGCCCAAGATGGCTGAGCCTATGCTCAGCAGCGGCCAAGAGGGGTTGCAGACTCCAAAGAACTGTGGACCAGTGCAGGTCACCAGAAATGGGGAGAACACCCAAAGTTGAGAAGGAGTAACAGAGGGGATAATCCTGCAGGATGGTGACCACTGTGGCAGACCTGCGAGTGGCCCAGTCACTGAGGTATCCACACAAATGACTTGCGGTCGGGGGACCCGCAAAGGCTGCAGGCCTTTGGAGACTGGCTCACGGGAACTAAGTATCAAAGTCTGGATTTGAGAGGGTGCAGAGAGCAAGAAGGGATCCCGAAAGGCTTTGGGCACTGAAAGCTTCCTGATTGTGTCAGAGGTTTAGATCTAGAGCTCTGATTGCTAAAGTATCAATCAGAAGTCTGTGCAGCTATGGAGGACGCTGGAGGCAAATTCATGGATACAGTGACTCTAATAGTAGTAGGGTGGTGGTGAAAATATTTGGAATGGTCAGTCAAAGCATTGGGTATAAGAGTTAGGATATCTTGTTACAGCTGCACAAAGTGTTAGTGAGCCTATACTTAGAGTGTTGTGTGAAGTTCTGATTGCCCAGCCATAGGAAGGATATAATTGAGCTGGATCGGGTGAAAGGGTGCAGAAAAGATTCATGAAGATATTGCTAGAAACGGTGGGGTTGAATTGTAAGGAGAGGTTCAGTAGACTAGAACTATTTTCCCTGGAGCTTAGGAAGTTGGGGAGGGATCTTGGTCGACATATTTCTCTAGGTATTTGTTCTGAGGGGCAGCAAAAATAAAGTAAATAGTCATAGTCTTTTTTTCCTGGGGCAGGGGAATCTAAAACTAGAGGAAATGCATTTAAGCTGAGAGCCAAAAGATTTAAAATGGACTTAGCAGGGGCTCCTTTATAATATCAGGTGCTTTGTATCTTGAACAAGCTGCTAGAGAAAGTAATAGAGACAATATATAATGTTTAAAAGGCATGGAAAGGAAATATTTAGAGGGATATGGGCCAAATGCAAGCAAATGGGACTAGCTTAGGTTGGCAACTTAGTAGGCATAGCCAAGTTGGACTGAACAGCCTGTTTCTATGTTATAAAAGATCTGTGTGTCTAAGATTATATATTATTTAAGGGACTCTACCAAGTACTCCAACTATTTCCTTTTTAGGGTTGAAAATATTTTTCAACTATACAAGTGAAAGAATGTGTGGCATGTCTACATCTTGGCTTCAGATACTTAAATTTAGACATACATCATGGTAACAGGCCATTTTGGCCTACGGTTCGTGCGGCCCAATTTACACTCAATTTACCTAATTCCTGGTACGTTTTGAACAGTGGCAGGAAACTGCAGCCCCCAGGGAAAACCCACACAGACATGAGGAGACCGTACAAACTCCTTATATACAGTGAGGGATTTGAATCCCGGTTCCTATTGCCGGCTCTGTAGAGGTGTTGCGCTAACCGCTATGCCAACCGTGCCACTTTGAATTTCCATGCAAAAAGCTATTCTTTATTTGGTTATCAGCTGCATTCATTTTTAATCTCAAATAATTAATCAGCTTCCTTTTTTCTATGTAAGGATAGCTCTTATTTGCATGTTGCACTCAATGAGAAATAGCTAGTTATTTCAGGGAAAGTTCTTAAAGATCAAACATGGCATTTAGTAATTTGTCAGTTATTTATTTTTGATAAATCTATATCGATTTTTTTTAAAAGCTGAGTTTTTCAGACTGAAATTCTTAATTGAGCTTGTGAATTAACTACACTTTTTGCTTCTGTGTTTCAGTTCTTTGCTGTTCCAGAGCCCTTGAGCTGCCATGATTACCTGCCTGAATTGTCTCACATATCTTCCTGCACAGAGCAGAAGGGTGGCAGTGTATCATGGGAACAGTTGGAGGCCATGGAACTCCCATCCTTCCAGCCTGCTTACTTGGTCTTGTGTCGAGTTCTCCTCAATGTAATTCATGAGTGCTTGAAACTAAGGTTAGAGCAGAGACCTGCAGGAGAGCCATCGCTACTGAGCATTAAGCAGGTAGGCTGCCAAAGTTTTTGAATCATAGAGCATAAGGATTTTTACCTGATTTTTGCTTTTCTTGGAAGGGAATTAGTGTAATAGTGTTTTTTTCCATCCCTGTGGACATTTCTTCAGAAAGCTCATATTCTGTAATAGTAAAGAAATCTATCTGCTGGTGTAAATCATATTTTAATGACCGTTTCAAATAATTTTTGGGGCTTAGTGTTGACATTTTCCAACAAAGTATAGATGTCTTAATTTAGATTTCTTGAGTCATTAGAATGTAGGTATAATTGATTTAGTTCAAATTTAAGTATAATGAATCAAACAATGGAATGTTATGCATGGATAATTTATTTCTGCGGTATATTTTAAACTTTGCATGGTTTTTAAACAATACAATAGTTAGAGGGAAGATTTGTGAGAACATGTTAACTTATACTATATCTGCTCAACCTTAATATGAGTTCTACACCTTGACTTTTTTCTTGTGCAATGACATCCAAGAAATTGGATTTGTAAGTACTATCTCCTTAACTAATGAAACCTCTTTAAGAAAGAAAGAGAAGTAACAGATAGAGGAAATGTTAGAATGCATGAACAATGAATCACTAAAAAAGAACTGGGAATGACAATAGGATTGTGTGAAGTGTGACAGATTATGTTGTTTGTATTTTGGGAGAAAAATTGGGGCAGTTTTTTAGTGTAGGCCACATACAAACACTTCAAAACAGATCTCATTTAAAATACTGCAGCTCTGCTCAAGCCAGACAGGGCGGCTCCTGGGGGCCTTTGCAAAAACTTTAGGGAGTGCCCAAGAGACTTCACTAATGGATTGCTGTTTTAAAAAAAGTAACAGATGAAAGAGATCAGAGGAGTAGTTCGGAGCCGCAGGCTGTCTGGAGTGCAGCTTGGTGTCTTAAGAGGGTCATGTGGTTTTGCAAGCAGAGAGAGTCAAATAGGCTTTTTCTCAGAGAGAGAGAGAGAAAGATCAGTTCTGAAGTGCTACAGTCAGCAGGAGCAGCTGGGAGCAGGACAAACTGGAAAGCTTGTGGGAAAAACCCCATTTGGAAGACAGGTTGTGAGTGCTTAGTTCATTCTGGTCAAAGCCCTTGTGGTTCATGCAAGAGGAGAGGACTGGCTGCCTTAATGTTTTACTTGAAATAAAAGAAACAAAAAAGGAACTCTGTGGTGACCTGGAAGAAAGAGGTTACCCCATCTGGAAAACCCTGATGGGGCAAGTTTCTTCCGCAAGACACTGACGTGGCTGATTAACGGGGGTCAGTTTGGGTCAGAATTTCTCTCTGAAAACCGACAAGAACCTTCCTGAGCGGTCGACATTTACCTTTCAAGCACCAAAGCCTGGAGAGCTTCATAAAAGTTAAATTCTGTGCACAGTATAAGAATTGCCTGCACCCAGCAAACTTGGAGGAATGAGAAGTGAGATTGGACTGTGAATCAAAGAACTTTTCTGAACTTACATACACATTACATACACATGCGCTTAGAATTAGAAGGGGGTTAAGTTAGGTTAGTTAATAGTAATAAGTTAAAGTTTGATCCTGTTTTCATGTTTAAAGACCATTAAAAGCAACTTTTGTTTCAGTAACCATTTGTCTTAGTGAATATCTATTGCTGCTGGGTTTTGGGGTCCCCTGGGGTTGTAACAGAAGAGAGCAATGAAAATAGAAAGTATTTTTAAATAATTGCACTATTTCATCAAGATCAAGATCCCCAGTGGGCAGCCCAGCAATTTATTTATTTATATATATATAATGTGTGTGTGTGTGTGTGTGTATAATTTATACGTATATATAAATGACTTGGATCATAATGTCGGTGGGTGGGTTAGTAAGTTTGCAGACGATTCAAATATCGATGGAGTTGTGGACAGTATATAGGGCTATCATAGGATAAGCAGGATGTAGAGCAGTTACATTTATGGGTGGAGAACTGGCGGATGCAGTTTAGATTGAGCATGAGGTGAAGCACTTTGGAAGGTCAAATGTAGGGGGAAGAATAGAGATAATGGCAGCACCCTTAAAGGATTGATGTAGAGAGGATTTGGACATCTAAGTCTATAAACTCTCTGAAAGTGGCTTCCTTAGTAAATAGGCATGGTTGCCTTCATTGGTTAAGATGTTTAGTATAAGAGTAAGAAAATTGCATTGTAGTTATATAAAACTTCGGTATGGCCAAACTTGACAATAGCATTTATTGTCCTCAGGAAGATACGGTACAGCAGAAATATCTCGTCAATGTCTCAACAGCTGCGATACATTCTGTTACATTTGTGGCGTGTATACGCTTAATGCTAAAATCAATAAAGTTAATCCACTTCTTACATGATACAGCAAATCTGAAATTATCTTTGTGTTCAGTAGAAGTTGTCTACGTTAACCCCAATTTTTTTCAGGAAGCAAACCTTTTTCCTGAGATCAGTAATGGTATAGTTTTAAGGTTTGAGGTAGGAGATTTATAAGTGATTTAGAAATGTGTTTACTTTTACAAAGTAATTGATATCTAGGACATGCTGCCAGAGATGTGGTGAAGTTGGATACAATTGCCATATTGAAGAAGAATTTAGACAGACACTTGAATACACAAGAGGTAGAAGGGTAGGGTCCTAGTGTGGGCACATACAATTAGTGCAGATGGACAAAAGGGCTGAAGGGCCGATTTTCTATGTTTGTGACAACTAATGATTCTAATCAGTGTTCATTTCACCTCCAAATTTTATTTCAACCTTTTTGATCTTTTTGAAGTTGTTTAGCTGACATTAAGTGGTTATTAATTCAAAGTAATTATTTTGTTACGGTGTGAATAATATGCATCAATGATCTATTTTTCAGTATGCTTCCACTTGTACATTGGTATCTCATGTTAATGCCAACAGCATATTGCATTATGGTGTAGGCTTGATGATCAAGTGTGACCTGCCAGTTGGTATTTATCTACCACCAGCCAGAAATCAACTTTTCGAAATAGCTCAGTTTGAAATTCTTTTAATGTTAATTTAATCTTAAAAATTCAGTGCCATAGTTGTATTAATTATTGTGGCCCCTTCAGTAATGGTGCAGCCTTTGCCAGTAAACTCTTCAATATCTGATCTTGACTATAAATTTACAAATGCTTCATGTGAAGGCTATTTGTATTACAGCTGGTCCGAGAATGCAAAGAAGTGCTGAAAGGTGGCCTACTCATGAAGCAATATTATCAGTTTATGTTGCATGGGATAATTGATGATTTCCAGAGGCAGCAGAAGGTTGACAGTAATATTGATGAATTTGAGGAAGATCTACATAAAATGTTGATGGTGAGTATTTTAAGGATTAAAGCTTTTTTTTAGAATCTCTGCATAGATGCACTGCATCAAAATCTACCTAATGAAAGGTTAGGAAGATTCCTGGATTTAGAAGAATGAGAGGTGACCTTACTGAAATATTTAAGATCCTGAGGAAGTGATATGTTAAATACTGTGAGGATGTTTGGAGGCAATCTAAAAAAAATTAGGATAGGGCATCGCCTATTGAAAGGTGATGAAAATCTCTGGATTTTACTTGGAGCATTGGACATAGATTTTCACCACTACACAAGGAAGTAATACATGATATGTTCAGGCTTGATGAATGCTGGAGCTGACCCGAGGGGCTTTAAGGCTCCTCATGCTTCTATTTCTTGGAGTTTTAATTCACATGATTATTTAAAACCTGCATTTTACAATAAACTTGAAATGTGTTTTCTTGAATCCAAAGTGGCATACCAAATAAAATAGTTAAAGCATTAGCTGTGCTTGAATTTAGATTCTATAGCAGGAATGAGGAACCTTGCTGATTCAATTTAATTTCATTCTTTTCTTCTTTTTCTTTGGCTTGGCTTCGCGGACGAAGATTTATGGAGGGGGTAAATGTCCACGTCAGCTGCAGGCTCGTTTGTGGCTGACAAGTCCGATGCAGGACAGGCAGACACGGTTGCAGCGGTTGCAGGGGAAAATTGGTTGGTTGGGGTTGGGTGTTGGGTTTTTCCTCCTTTGTCTTTTGTCAGTGAGGTGGGCTCTGCAATCTTCTTCAAAGGAGGTTGCTGCCCGCCGAACTGTGAGGCGCCAAGATGTATGGTTTGAGGCGATATCAGCCCACTGGCAGTGGTCAATGTGGCAGGCACTAAGAGATTTCTTTAGGCAGTCCTTGTACCTCTTCTTTGGTGCACCTCTGTCACGGTGGCCAGTGGAGAGCTCGCCATATTCTTTTACATATTGAGTTAATATACATCATGCAGGTTATGAAACTGCTTGTCAATGGTTTCAAATGGAGAAATTGGTTCCTTCTGTCATTTTTTTTTAAAAAGAATGCATTTATTTTAAGCAATGCTCTTGAAATGTTAATATAATTTACCAGATAGTGTGACTGAATAGGATTAAGATAGCAATGAAGATGTATGTTCATAGTTTGAATTTCAAGCACCTAAATTGTTATCAATTGTAAAATTGTATTTCATTTTTATTGTTTTTGTGAGCTTTGAGAACATATTGAAATGTCACAGGCTAAAATTCAAAGCAATAAAACACATTACAGGAAAGATAAATACAATGCCGAAAATGGGATATAGACACAAACAAAAAGAAGGTAAATTTTACTTTATAAGCAAATTAAATCTGCCAAATATCCTGAATATTTCTTGCACTGAGAACCATAGACTATAATATTGCAATTGCAGGACACATTGGTTTTCCTTTCCTTATTGTATTTCAATTTATACAGTCAATTGTGATATCCACACAGTAAGAACATAAGGATATAAGAAATAGGAGCAAAATAGGCCATCTGGCCTGATCTGCCTTGAATAAGATCGATAACTCCACTTATCACCTTTTCTATGTAACCCCTTATTCCCATTCTATGCAAACATCTAACTATGCCTTAAATATATTCAATGAGCCAGCATCTACTGCTTCATCAGGAAGAGAGTTCCACTCTCTGGAAAAAAGCAGTTCCTTCTCATCTCTGTCCTAAACCTGCTGCCCTGAATCTTCAGGTTATGTGTTCCCAAGTCGTAGTTTTGTCTAGAAGCAGATGCAATTTGTTTGCCTTTATTTTATATGCCCTTTCATAATTTTATATGTTTCATTAAGATTCCCTCATATTCTTCTGAATTTCAGCAAATATTGTTTCAGTAGACACAGTCTGATCTCATAAGTATCTCTGGAATCAACCTAATGAACCTCCTGTGCACTGCCTCCAAAGCTAATACGGTAAAATCCGTGGTATCTGGCACCTATGGGGATTGTTAGATGCCAGATAAGTGTATTTTCCGGTTGCTTGAGGTTGCATATTCCGTGATTGGCAAACTAATGGCAAGGCACTCAAATTTTAAACATCCATATTATTTTCTGCAATTTTTTATGCTGGTTGGTTGAAGCTGCCGGTTGCTTGAATTCTGGGTCACGGATTTGACTGTATATCCTTTCTTAAATAACAAGATCAGAACTGGATATAGTACTCCAGGTGTGGCCTCAACAGTACCCTGTACAGTTGCAGCAAATCTCCCTGCTCATAAACTAGCAATGAAGGCAAACATTCCATTTGCCTTCTTAATTAACTTTTACATCTGCAAACCAACCTTTTTAATTCTCGCACAAGTTCCTCTGCACAACAGCATTCTGCAATTTTTCACAATTTAAATAAAAATCTGATCTACTGTTTTTCTTTCCAAAGTGGATTACCTTATATTTACCAACATTGTACTCCATCTGCTAGACCTTTGGTCAATCAACCTATCCTCTATCTCTGCAGACTCTCTCAACATCCTTTGCATAATTTGCTTTTCCATTCCACAAACTTAGATACACTGCAGTTAGCCCCCTCTTCCTAATCATTAATGTATATAGTGAGCAGTTGTGGGCCAAGTGTCAACCCCTGCACTCACCATTATCCTAAAAGCTTTGCCTTTTATAAGTTAACCCATCCTTTATCCATGCTAATACATTATACTCAACACCATTTATCCTTATGGATAAGTATTTATGTGCACTTCATTGAACAACTTATGGAAATCTGTCTATACAATATCTCAATTCTCAATGAACTTCAATAAATTTGTCAAACACGAGTTGCCCTTCCTGAATCAATGCTGCATCTGCCTGATGGAAAAATTTCTATCCTGATGTCTTGCTATTTCTTCCTTAATGTAGCTTCAGGCATTTTCCTTCCTACAGATGTTGAGTAAAGCTGCCTTTTGACTGCACATCCCTTGTTAAACGATGTCATGATATTTGCTATCTCCCGATAGGACAGGGCCTGCCTCGAGAATTTCGGTAAATTACAACAAATGCATCTTTTCCTGCCAGTAGATCATGGCATCAACAAGGACTGGATTCCCTTTGTCCTCACCTACCGCCCCAGCAGCCTCCAGATCCAACATGTCATCCTTCGCCATTTCCACAACCTACTGTGTGATCCCACCACCTATCTTACCTTCTCCCCTCTTTGCCTCCCCACCAATCAGCCTCTTGGCACCTACCCCTGTGACTGCACTTATGCCCGTATCTCCTCCTCCATCACTATTTGAGTCCCCAAACAGTCCTTCCAAGTGAAGCAATACTTCACTTGTGAATCTGCAGGGGTCATCTACTACATCAGGTGGTCTGTTGTGGTCTCCTCTGCATCAAAGAGACTTGACGCAGACTGGGAGATAGCTTTGTTGAGCACCTCAGCTCTGCCAGCTGCAATAGCGGGGATCTCTCAGTGCCCACCCGTTTCAATTCTCCATCCCATTCCATTGCTGAAATGTCTGTCCATGGACTCGTGCACTGGCTGACTGAGACCATATGCAAATTGGAGGATCAACACCTCATATTCCATCTGGGAACCCTCCAACTAGAGTTCTCTGGTTTCCGTTAACCTCTTTTTCCAACTGTCTCCTTTCTTTCATTTGCATTCACAAAACCTCCCCTCCCCCGATCAATACTTACCTTTCTTCTGTCATCCTATTCATGTCCAATTATCACCTTTTATCTGTTTACCTGTGGTCCTCCCCTACCCTTTCTTCCCTTCTCCTCCAGCCTTCTTATTCAGGTGTCTGTCTGCTTTTTGTTTATACCTTGAGAAGGACTTAGGCCTGCAAGATCTACTGAGTACCTCCAGTATTTTTATGTTTTTACCTGTAGTTATACTAGTTTGCTTATCACTACCTCGTTTTATAATAGCAAATTTATTGAAGTTCTCAGACCCTTTGTATTGTGAACATGTTAGAGGTATCTTCAACCTTGAAAACAAGATACAATATAGATATTCATACAATAGTCATTCAAGGCCTCATCCATGTCCGCATAGCCCATTATTTAGTATCTATTTTATATTTTATTATTTACTTTCATAATTTATTTTCTTTTTTTTATTGCTTCCTCAGTGGTTCTTTGTTGCTTTATAAAGTTTTTCAATCTTCCAGCTTCTTACTACGCTTGGCGATTTTATGTATGAGTTTTTAATTTGATGCATTCCTTTATTTCTTTGGTTATCCAAGGCCGATTCTCCCTACCCTTATTGTCCTTTTAACTGGAATGTACTTTTGTTGAGGATGAAAAATCTCTTTGAAAGTCTACAACTGTTCCTCAACTCTCCCACAATATATTCTGAATTGGGTAAGGTGATAAATAATTTCCTTGTCATTTCGTCCTGATTGGAAAGCAGTGACTGAAGCAAGGTTGCAAATGTGCGAAGAAAGGACAGTTTCTGTTACTTTTCCAAAATAGTCCTGAGCAGTTGTAATTGTTAGCAGCAGTTTATTGCTAGGCCCTCCATATACACAGCCTGTGTGCTCGGAAAGATGAAATAAATTATTGCAGCACCTTCATTCTGTTGTGGCTGCGATCTAGTCTCATCAAAAACTTGGATCTTTATGACCTGTGTAATAGGGTTGGCATTGTACTCCCTGAGCCATTGATGTGGTTTAACAATGTATATTTTTTCTCATATTTTTCTGTGTCTCAGAAGACAAAACCATAAGCTTAATTTTAAGAACTTGTTTATATTAAGAGATGAGGCTCAGACCATGCATATTCTCCAAGACTAAGGCTACTTGTTTCCACCTCCATGACATCATCGATATCTGGCTCAAATTAACTGCTGTGGAATCCCTCATCCATTCCTTTGTAGCTTTTGGCTTGACTAATGCAATCCTTTCCTGGCCTCTGTCCTACCTTTAATCCTGCATAAATTTGACTTCAAAATTTTCCATGTCTTCCAGCTTCTCTGCCCCTAAAGCCTCCAAGCTCTGAGCACATCTCCAACACTGGTATTATGTACTTCTACAAGAAGCTATCATCCCTTCTACTGTCTGAATTTTTAAACTGTTTTATTCCCTCACAAAACCTCTGTTCCTTCAAAACTCTCTTATTTAAATACCCTGATGTCTCTGAGTTCAAGGTTCCTTTTATTATCACGTAACAGTACATTAAAAATGTAATATGCATGATATCCTTTAATTTTTACCTGCCATATGGCATACAAAGAGTCACCATGAGCATTGCCCAGCTCCCTTAACAATAGGAGAAAGGGAAGCAAAAGAAAGTCTCCTCAGAATCAGTGAGTGTGTCCATGGATTCACCTCCAGTGCTCCTGAAGTTGCACATACTCCTGTTCCATTCATCGGTTCAACCAGAGCTCCAGATCCAAACCTCTGACACAATCAGGAAGCCTTCAGCACTCAAGGCTCTTGCTTTGAGCACCGTCTTGAATCCTGGATCCAATATAAAAATTAGCTTCTAGTTTTGAGTGATGACATAATTCCCCCTTAAACTGATGACTTGGGTTATGGGGGGAACTTAGGTTTGAATCAATACTTGTCTTTATAATTACGTTAAAGTCCAGTTTTATTCCTGAAGGTTTCTTTTTTGTGGAGCCATGGCAATGTTAATTTTAGCAAATGCATTGCAGCAAAAATATTGTTACATACAATACTCAGGAAAAGAGGGTGAAATATGAACATTGCTTGTGTAAATTACCAATACAGGCTTTGAAAGGAGTTTGCACAATATTGCTAGTTTTCAAAGCTGTGCATATGGTTCCTTTGAATTCCAGGTTTATTTCGATTACATGCGGAGCTGGATTCAGATGCTACAGCATTTACCCCAAGCTTCCCACAGTTTGAAGAACCTTCTAGAAATAGAATGGAATTTTACCAAAGAAATAACCCCTTGCATACGAGGAGGAGAGGCTCAAGCAGGAAAGCTCTTTTGGTAGGAACTCTGCATTCAAAACTGAATGCAGTTAATCATGTTCATAATGTATCTTACCAACTCAGATGATCAAATTCCATATTTTTATCTGAAATACTCCTGATTGTTTGGTATGCTTTGGTGGACTCTCTCTACATCATACATAGAGCCAGTACTACTAGGTTGTGTTTATTACTTTTTCTAAATTTGTGTTCTTGTTTTCCTAAGAAAGCTGACCTGTGCTGTTGGTTCTAATAATTTTTAGCTGTCTATTTGCATGTGTGAATCTATAAACTGGGACTTTTTGTTATATTGGCCTATAGGAGCAATAGAACCATGCCTGAGCCTGGCCCTCTTGAATTGTATGTGCATGTGCTCAATTGTCTCATTCGAGAGGAATTGGAAAAGGGCCTCTGACTGTTCATTTTCTCGCTTTATTCACCATATCTTCTGTCCCAGGATATCTACACCAATCATCATAACCCAATAGATCAATAAATTTGGAGTATTGTATGCAGCTTTGGCCACTGAACTAGAGGAAGATGTCAGTAAGATTGAGTGAGTGCAGAGAACATTGACAAGGTTGCTGACAGGATTTGAAGAACTGAGTTACAGGAAAAGATTAAACAGGTTAGGATTGTTTTCCAGAACATAAAAGAATGAGGGGAGATTTGATAGAAATGCCTGTATACAAAATGATGAGGGCCTCTTAAGTCTCTCTCTTTCCCTATCCCTCTATCTCCTTTCCTCAAGCTCCCCACCTGTTAGTCTGTACCTCCCCCTTCCCCTTCCTCCCTCCTCCCCTCCCCCTGTCTTTTTATTTAGATGCTTGCCTGCTGTTTCCTCATACCTTGATGAAGGGATCAGGGATGAAATGTTAGCTACCCTTCATAAAGATAATTGTGTTTCTCCAGCATGTTTGTGTATTATATTGCAATCACAGCATCTATAGACTTTCCTTTTTAACTTTTTCCACTGAGGTTAGGTAAAACAAGAACTACAGGAGATGAGCTGAGAGTGAAAGATAAGATATTTAGGGGGGGACATTAGGGGGAGTGGTGGGAGAAAAACGAGCTGTTAGCTTGAAGTGGTGAATGTGGCTTAATTTTTAGTTAGAAATATTTGTTTAAGTACCTGGATGGGAGGGGTATGGAGGGCTTACCCTTGGTGCAAGTCAATGGGACTGGGCACAGCCTAGATGAGCCAAAGGTCCAGTTTCTGTTTGTGGTGTTCTATGGTTCTATCCTTCCTCTAGATGGATGATCAGAACTACACAGTGTGGTTGTCCCAGCTGCATATTTACCTTCATCAGGAGCAGTGCTGGCTGCCACTGTTGATGTAAGCGATCCATTGTGTGGGAGCAATAGCACGCATGCATGGCTGTACTAAGCATCAAAATATGGGTGATGGATCTCAGATGCATGAGGAGGAGAGTGAGAGTGTCAGGATCATCCATGTAGCAGTGAGCCAAGGAGAAGGTCAGAGGGGTTTAGTTGGGTGGTGTTGGGGGAGTTGA
This sequence comes from Narcine bancroftii, assembly GCF_036971445.1. NCBI lineage: Eukaryota > Metazoa > Chordata > Chondrichthyes > Torpediniformes > Narcinidae > Narcine > Narcine bancroftii. Next base: position 94,823,636 of record NC_091472.1, on the reverse strand, counting down.
AGAATGCAATGTTGTATCTAAAAGAAAGTCGACTTCATGGTGTATTCTTTATTTGTTGAAAGCTGTGGTAAATCAGTACCATTACATCATCTCTACAAAACCCTGTACAGCTGAGTCTCAAAGTCCCGAATTGTGTAATCTATATCTCGCCCAATAGAGGTCAGATACCAAATGCCTTCTTCAGTGCCCTTTCCACCTGCATTACCACTTTCAAAGAACTCTGCCCTTGTATCCTGAGATATCTCTGTTCTACACACTGTCTAGGGCCCTATCATTCATCATGAGTCCTGCCTTGGTTTGATTTACCAAACTACAACATCTCACATTTGTCAGAGTTAAATTCCATTTGTCACTCATTGGCCTACCTACCCAACAGATCTAGACCCTTTCCTAGTCAACGTCTGCATATTCCTCGCAGACCAGTCCCATCTTTCTGTAAAACTACTTTAAAGCTAATTAAGTTATGGTCTCTGGACTCAAAAAGTGGTTGAGGCCAGAATTCTCACCAAATTTAAAAGTTGCCAGGATGAACACTTGGACACCCAAGGGTAAAGACCATGGACTGGGAAGCAAGAATAATGTTTGAAAAAAAAACATTATCTTGGTCAGTATGGAAATGATGGACCACCCTCTGCTGTTTGTGAAAGTGAAATTGTCCATCTTCAGAATTACTTCTTGTCTTGTCAAGAAGCCATTAAAGTTGATCTTGCAGTGTGAATAGAAAAAATAACTTAAAGTTGCCCTGATTTAGAGATGTTCCTGTTACTAACATGGTTGCATTTTTATTTTAAGTGTATCCTAATTTAAACACGTTATATTTTTGATTAATGTAGCCAGGCATTGCAAATATTTTGTTTTTAAAAGAGACAGTTAAATTTTGATCATTACAAAATATCTAATTCTTTGATTATGTGGTAAAGAAGTGTAAAAGTAAACAACTGTTTTTATTTAACATTATTTAAAATCTTGTTAACAGTGTTAGCCAACTGGTCTGTACTGGAATTGCTCTATGTACCAATCTCTAATTAGTACTTTGGCGTAGCTGTATATTTTAACAAACAAATGCATTTCTCTATTTAGTGACATAGCTGGGATGCTGCTGAAGTCGACAGGAGAGTTCTTAGATTCTGGTCTCCTGGAAAGTTGTGATGAATTCTGGGCAAGTGCTGATGATAGTACAGCATCAGATGAAATAAGGTACTGCAAACATGATCAGATTCATTGACAGTAATATAATAAATATGACCCATCTTACTTGACTTACTAATATGCTATTCTGTGAATTAGAAAATAGTTGAATGAATGTAGATTGAATTTACAAGTCTATTATAAGTAGTAACATCACAAATGATTGGTACTTCCACTTCTATGACCTTTTTCCACTGAAGCTAGTTGGCAGCACTAATGAGATAAATTTAAAGATAATGATCCCATCTCACAAAGCGAAATGTATACAGGATCAAGTCAAGTTTATAGTCATCTGATTGTACAAGAACAACCCGACAAAACCGTGTTCTCTGATCTTTGGTGCAAAAACATATGCAGACACACAACCAGACATTAACACACATACAGACAAATAATACATTGCAGCGGCTTGATGCCGTTCAAACACGGCAATTGAGCGGGTAGCACGAGGTGTTCCCATAGGCCACTGCAAAACGGGCTCAGCCAGCTGGCAACGGATTGCGAAAGGGCCAATCAGTGCCCAGGGTGGCACAAACCGCACCCATCAATGATGCTGCAGCAAAACAGGCCAATCCAGCCAATCACCGACGACGAGGCGTGAGGATACTAATCAGGGCCCGAAGGAACACTGGTCATGTCTGTCAGTGATGTGGCAGCCAAGGTCAACCAGTTAATTAAATTAGTGTCAACTGCACTACTTGGTGTGTGTGTCATATTTCCCGTGCTATAACCGCAAAACACACAGAAGTGGTGACCCTGACCAACGCTGGATGTCGCAGCCAAGGGTGTGGTTCCAACAAGTCGAGGCACAGTTCGCCATTCGCCGGATCTCTACCGACGACATAGTAAGTGCCCTCGACCAGGACACTGCGGTCTGGATCATTGACTTCCTTCAGTAGCCCCTGGAGCAAGTGAAGTGTGTGGCCATCAAGGAATTACTAACCTCCACTTTGGGCTTTTGAAGCAAGAGCGCATGGCCCAACTGTTGCATATAGACGGTTTGGGGGACAAAGCTCCTTCTGCCATGTTGGCTCTCAACAATGGCCGCACCTCTTGCCTGCTATTTCAGCAGATCTTTCTGGAGCGGCTGCTTGAAGACATCTGGCAGCTCATCGCATAAGAAGATTTTGACGACCCCAGAAAGGTCGTTGCCTGAGTGGATGAGGACGTGATATGGGTGGCGAAATGGAACAGGTAATGATGCCTTGACAAACGGCAGCCAGCCAGGAAGCCCGCTGACCGACCGACAAACTGGTGAGCTGTACTGTTCTTATCATCAACGCTGGGGTCCAAAAGCCTGTTGATGTCACTCCCCATGCTTGTTCCTGGGAAACGCCAGAGCTGGCCTTTGTCAAAGCTTGCTTCATATACGAGACTCCTTATAGGGCCATCAATTCCTGGTCAACGCTGGGGATCAACTCAGTGTCCTCTCTCTCTCCCCCCCCCCCCCCCCCCCCCCCACCTCTGATGCCCACAGCTGAAGGATGGGGTGAGAATTAAGGGCTGCCAATAACTCAAACATATGCACCTTCAGCACCTGCACTGCTCCCATTCGTTTCAGCAACTGCCATTTTAACTGGAGGTTTACTTTGGCATCCATTCAACAGCCACTCCTAGGGGGCAACTTCCTTCAAGCCAACTCTCTACTAAGGGGTGGAGGTTGGTACACTCAAAGACTTTCCAGTCCCTTTCACTTGGTGGCACTAGGATCACAGCCCCGCACCTTCACTCTGTGACTGCTGCTGACAATGCATTAGCTGAGTTGGCGCATTTCACCTCTATAGCACCCAAACATGGGGTGCGGCACCAGATCCTCACTTAGGGGCCTCTCCTCCAAGCCATGGTGCACCACCTGAGAAAAGTTGGCAAGGGAGAAATGCCGTAAAATGGAGGAGCTTGGCATTGTACAACAGTCTGAATGTCCATGGGCCTCACCGTTCCACATGGTTCCCAAAGCATCAGGAGGGTGGAGGCCATGTAGAGGCTACCAATGCCGCAACGATGCCACCATGCCTGACAGGTATCCGGTCCCCCACATATAAGACTTGTTTTTAACATGGTTGCATAGATCATTTCAATTAAATGTTTTTCAGGTATTATAAGCAATTATTGATGTAGTTTTATCTACTTTTTTTCATTGCCTTTTTTTTGTACGTGAATTATTATGTAATTGTCAATTCTGTATTTATGCTTATATCTGATACTCCTGTATGCTTTGTGCAGGGTGGAAAGGATCCTGAATGATTTTGCGTGCCCTCTTCATACTACAATGATCCCGGTAGATCATGTTGATGGTGGTGGGGGGGGGGCTGGTGGGAGGGAGACTCCAGTGATCCTCTCTGCCACTCTTATGGTCCTGTGGATTGACCTCTGATCCATTACTCTACAGCAACCATACGACTCTGTGATGCAGCAAGCTCGGACACTCTCAATAGTGCTCCTATAGAAGATTGTCATAATGGTGGCCAGTAGATGGGAGGGGATGTAAGGGAAATTTGATTGTAAGGCTACAGAATGTAACCTACATGTAAGCAATGAATTGTTCTTTAGTTTCCCCATTTTAAATAGACCACTACTATCCAGGTGTACAGTGATAATGACTCTGTAGGCTTCTTGATTTTGCATGATTGAATGTACACTTTTCAATCTTCAGTGGCCATGCTTTTATCCCTGGTGGATTTAGTGGATATTTGGAGAAAAATCCATCCAAATGAAAGAGATGATTCCTTTTATTTTCGATTTAAAACATATTCACGGATAGATATGTTTTTAATTTCTACACAATTGCAATATGGAGAACGAAGAGGGGAATATCAAGTGCGGATTTAATCAGATCATTCACCTTTAATTTTGTCTATTTCATTGGAAGAAGAACAAAAGGTAGATTATAGATGGAGGTTAAATAAACATTTGTTGAAGAAAAGGGAATTTTGTGATTATATGAGGCAACAGATAATTTTTTTTAGACACTAATAAAGATTCAGTTGTGAGTAAGTTTGTATCATCGGACTCTATGAAGGCATATTTGAGAGGTCAAATAATAAGTTATACTTCAAAAATTAAGAAAGAATATATGAAAGAGGTGATTCAATTAGATAAAGAGATAATGAAATTGGAGAAGGAAATTCAAGTACTTAAATATGAGAAGAGAAAATTGCTAGAGTTGAAGAAATTAAGATTCAATACCGTCCAAAGTCATAGTGGCGAGAAACATAATGAGATTACGACAAAAATATTATAAGTTGGGTGAAAGGGCTCAAAAAGTTTTAGAATGGTAATTAAAATTAGAACAAGCCTCTAGAACAATAATTGCCACAAAGAAATCATCAGGTCAGGTAACTTAAAAAACACAGGAAATAAATGATAATTTTAAGGAATTTTATGCTTATCTTTATCATTTCAGAATCTATGAAAGATGATAATAAAATAAGAGATTATTTGAGACAACTTAAATTGCCAGTGTTAAAGGAGAATGAAAAGTTAAAATTGTCTGAGAATTTTTCAGAAGTAGAAGTCTATGAGACCCTAATGTCACAACAGAATAATAAGGCACCAGATGAAGGTGGTTTCCCTTCAGAATTTTATAAAGACTTTAAAGTGTTATTCTTTCTTTCTTTCTTTGGCTTGGCTTCGCGGATGAAGATTTATGGAGGGGTAGGTCCATGTCTGCTGCAGGCTCGTTGGTGACTGACAAGTCCGATCCAGGACAGGCAGGCTCGGTTGCAAGGGAAAATTGGTTGGTTGGGGTTGGGTGTTGGGTTTTTCCTCCTTTGTCTTTTGTCAGTGAGGTGGGCTCTGCGGTCTTCTTCAAAGGAGGTTGCAGCCCGCCGAACTGTGAGGCGCCAAGATGCACAGTTTGAGGCGATATCAGCCCACTGGCGGTGGTCAATGTGGCAGGCACCAAGAGATTTCTTTAAGCAGTCCTTGTACCTCTTCTTTGGTGCACCTCTGTCTTGGTGGCCAGTGGAGACCTCGCCATATAACACGATCTTGGGAAGGCGATGGACCTCCATTCTGGAGACGTGACCCACCCAGCGCAGTTGGGTCTTCAGCAGCGTGGATTTGATGCTTGCGGATTCTGCCAGCTCGAGTACTTCGATGTTGGTGATGAAGTCATTCCAATGAATGTTGAGGATGGAGTGGAGACAGCGCTGATGGAAGCGTTCTAGGAGCCGTAGGTGATGCCGGTAGAGGACCCATGATTCAGAGCCGAACAGGAGCGTGGGTATGACAACGGCTCTGTACACGCTGATCTTTGTGTGTTTCTTCAGGTGATTGTTTTTGCAGACTCTTTTGTGTAGTCTTCCAAAGGCGCTATTTGCCTTGGCGAGTCTGTTGTCTATCTCTTTGTCGATCCTTGCATCAGATGAAATGGTGCAGCCGAGGTAGGTAAACTGGTTGATTGTTTTGAGTCTGTGTACCCGATGGAGATGTGGGGGGGCTGGTAGTCATGGTGGGGAGCTGGCTGATGGAAGAGGTTCATGATTTACCAGAATCTTTTAAAACTGCATTAATAATTGTAATTCTGAAGAAAGGGAAAGATTGTTTACAACCTTCATCATATAGTTAATGAATACAGACTATAAAATTGTTAGCCAATAGATTAGTTGAATATTTTGACAAAAGTTAATAAATTTAGATCAAACTGGTTTCATTAAATATACAAAAGCAGCAGATAATGTAGTTAAATTTTTAAGTTTGATAAATACAACCCAAAATAAGAAGATTCCCACGGTAGCTTTAAATGCAGAGAAAGCATGTAATGGAATGGAATGGGATTTTTAAATTTGAAACACTTAATGCTTTTGGGATTCCAAATACTTCTATAAATTGGATGAAGGCATTTTATGATTAACCAAAGGCAAAAGTGATTATGAATAAACAAATATCACAACCTTTTTTGCTAGAAAGATCTTCAAGACCAGGTTGTCCATTATCACCCTTTTTATTTGCATTAGTGATTAAGCCATTGACAGAAGTAATTAGAACTGACAATGAAATTAAAGGATTTGAAATAGGTAATAATGAGCATAAAATTAGTTTATTTGCTGATTATGTTATTGTATATTTAACGAGACCAAAAAATTCTTTAAATAAGTTGAATGAGAGATTAAAGGAGTATGGGCTAGTATCGGGTTATAAAGTTAATGTTGATAAAAGTGAAGTGATGCCTATGATGGCATTGACTACTCTCAATGTAAAAGTCTGACTAAATTTAAATGGCAAAATGAAGCAATTAAATATTTAGGAATTAAAATTAGTAAAAATATAAATAATTAAGTTAAATTATCTGCCATTGTTTTAAAAAATTAGAAGAGGATTTGAGACGATGGAAAGATTGACTGATAACGTTATTAGGATGAGTGAATTGTATTAAAATGAATATTTTTCCAAGAATGTAACGTTTATTTCAGTCGTTACCCATTCATGTACCAGAAACCTTGTTTTTGAAGTTTGAATAAAATAATACATGAGTTTCTTTGGAAAGGTAAGATGTCAAGAATAGGTTTAGAAAAATTAATGTGGGGAAATTTGATCAGGGTGGACTAAAACTGCCAAATTTTAAGAATTATTTTAAAACACCTCAATTGAGATTTTTGTCCTCCTGTTTATCAAAGGGATGAAAAACCAGTTTGGGTTCAAATAGAAATGAATAAAATCGGTGAAACTATTTCGGAGTAAATTTTATATCAATGGAATATTGAATCATTTAAAGGAACTAAAGATCTGTCAGTATTAAAGATTATATTAAAAATATGGAATAGAATTCATTTTGAGAGAGGAATTAAAAATTATCAATTTCTAAAAATATCGTTAAAACAAAATCAACTTCTTTTTACTTTGAATTTTTTTTTTATTTGACAATTGGTAAAGGTATACAGAGGATAAAAGATTGTTTCTTAGGTTTTTTTTCCTAACCTTTGGTCAACTAAAAGATAAATAAAATATACATAGTAATACAATTTTTGCATATTATTATTTAAAAATGTATTTAAAAAAGAAATTGGGAGCAGATTTGAGACTCCCTAAACAAAGTCAATTTGAAGATATAATAACAGATACACTTATTGTTAAGAAATTTATTACTAACATGTATACAAAATTACAAGAAATCACAAAGAAAAAAGATTTATATAAATCCAAAATGCGATGGAAGAAAGATTTAAATATACAAATTCAGGAGGAGATTTGGTCTAAATTATGTCAAGAAAATGTTATGAATATGGTAAACATTAGATAGCAAATGGTTCAATATAATTTTCTTCATTGATTATATACTCCATATAAGTTAAATGGACTTAATTCTAATTACTCAGATAAGTGTTTTTGATGTATGAAAGAAATAGGGACTTCTTTGCATTCAATGTGGTCTTGTGGAAAGTTTTTAGAATGAACTAAGTCTATTATTTGGGCAAATTATGAAGATAAAGATACAAAAGGATCCAAGAATATTTTTACTTGGGGATATATATGAAAAGGATACAAAATTGAAATTGGATAAATATCAAGAAAAATGTTTAAATATTGCAAGAGCAACTGCAAAGAAATATATAGCGATATCATGGAAAGATTATAAGGACGTGTTATTAAATAGATAGTATGGTGAGATGCAAAATTGTTACCTTTGGGAAAAAATTGCATATAGTTTAAAGGATCGAGTTGAATTTTTTTTTAGTATTTGGAAACCTTATATAGATTTTATGAATAATTTTCCGTCCACCTCTTCTACCTTATCCACTCCTCTTAATTAGAAATTGTATTAATAATCAATTAATATATGCAAACATTGTATATAAAACAGTAGGTGTTTTCTTATTTCCTTTCTTTTTCTACTTTTGGGAGGGAGGGGGTTTGGGGAGAAAAATTACAGAAGTACTTTTTTTGTATCATTAGGCATGGATATTTGATTAATGTTTTATTTATTGTTTTTTTTTCCTTTTGTAATGATACAAATCAATAAAATTTTCCAAAAAAAAAGTTAAGTCCTCCCAGTTTATAGTCCCATGTCAACTTTTCCAGTGCAATTCTTGGTACTTTGTCGTTCCATAGTAATTGTCTTATACAATTATGTAATAATTTAAAGAACTTTTTAATTAGTGCAATAGGCAACCATTGAGATTTCCATTTGTAACTGGATTAGTGCTACTACTACACACCAGCCTCAGGATTCCAAGTCAATTTGATATCAGATTTTGTTAAGTAAATGTGTTAAATGGATATGAATGGAACACAAGAGAGAGGAAAGGTAAGAATTTACTCGGGGAGGGGTTGTTTTTTTTGCTCTGTGAAAGCAGATCTGGAGGAAAGGAGACAGAGGGAAAAAGGGAGAGAGAGAGAGAGAGAGAAGAGAAAGGAGACATGGGGAAAGATTGCAGGTACTCTCAGTCTGGCAGTACATAAGACAATGGACAGACATGTCAGCAAGAGAATTGAAAAGGGTCACAGGGAGACCCGTGCTATTGCGGCTGACAAAGCCAAGGTGCTCAACAAAGTCTGATCTCTGATTTCACAATGGGAACACTGGATGCAGTAGATGCTCCCTGCAGTGTTGCTTCACTTGGAAGGACAGTTTGCAGCCCCGAATGGTAATGAGGGAAGAGATGTGGGCGCATGTGATCACAGGGTTAGGTACCAAGGGGGCAATTGGTGGGAAGGGAGAAGCAGACAAGGAACTTACATGCAGAGTGGTCCTTGCAGATGGTGAAAGGTGCAGAGGGGAGGAGAAGGGAAAATGCGTCTGTTGGTGGGGGTGCCAGACTGAGACCACATGCAAATTGGAGGAACAATACCTCATATTCCTTTTGGGCACCCTCCGACTGGATAGTATTAACGTCAACTTCACCAGTTTCTGATAGCACCTCCCAACCCTATCTTTCCGTGTCTCCTTTCCTCTAGCTCTCTCTCTCTCTCTCTCTCTCTCTCTCTCTCTCTCTCTCTCTCTCTCTCTCTCTCTCTCTCTCTCTTGTAAATATACTTGACAACAGGATAGGCCAATTTTCAGGTACAAAAGACATCAAACAATTTGGCAAGAGAGCAGGAGTGTGATAAAGTGTCACCATGATGTATTGAATGATAGAGAAGACTCAAAGGGCTCGAAAGCCTTAGCTCTGCTGCTATTTTCTAAAAATTTTTAAACAGGCTTGTCTTTTCTAGTTAATACACAAAAGTGCTGGAAAAACTCAACATGTCCTGCAGTGTCCATAGGAGGCAAAGATATATAACAAACATTTCAGGCTTGAACCCTTCATCAGGGTGCCTTTGAACGCTGAGGACCTGCTGAGTTTCTCCTGTTATGGACCATGGACTGGCCTTTTGGACTGGACTGTCATTATAAAGGATGGATTTCTGCTCAGAACTCAGTGCAACTTGTAGTACAACTGAGTGCTGACTTGCCAATTGCTTGGAACTTTCAAGAACAAAGGAAGAATCCAGCTGAGAAGCAGAGAGCGATAGTTGGAGCAGCAAAACAACAGTTGGAATGGCAGTTGGAGCAGCAGAGGGAAGCTGGACAGCTGTGTGAAATTCACATGCCTCAGGAGTAAGGATCGTAAGCTTACTGCAACGCAACATCAGTCATTCCTCTCTCCAGCGTTCAATACGATATCCTTTGTCATTAAAAAAACTGAACTTGGACATTGAACTTTGAGATTGAATTCTGCAGACTGTTTTTTGGACTGACTTACTTGACTGACTGACCTGGGTTTTTTTGAGATATCTGATATTGTGTTAAGATGTTATATTGTTAATAGACATGAATAAATATAGTTATAATTTAACTCTTTTGAATTGCACCTTTTGTTGCTGATTAGAGATGTAACACTCCAGCGCTTTTGTGTATTAACTACAATCACAGTGCTTGCAGACTTTCCTGTTTCACTTGTGTTTTCTAATGTCAGAACTTTTTGAGTTTAGCACTACATTGAGTTACAGTAAAGCCCCTGGTATCTTGCAACTATAGGGATTTGACGATACAGAATAAGTGTATTTTCCGGTTGCTTGCGATTGCGTGATTGACAAACTAGCAGCGAATCATGCCACTTTTAAACTGACTTTATTTTAACCTATTTAATTTTCCTTGATTTTTTTGGCTGGCTGCTTGAGGCTGCCGGCTGCTTGAATTGGGTTTTTAATTATTTGTTTTTGGTGTCTACCCAAATGTTGTCCTTAACATTTATTTTCCTACTGACAATTATTAATGCTGTTTGTGACAAAGAATAATATCCTAAAATTTAGATTGGGAAGAGAGGACAAAGGAAAGAATAGTTAGTTCGAACTTAATTTGAGATATGTAAGGTTTTTTACAATAAAATATGTTTCAATGAATGTTAAACCAAGATTTTCTAAGTTATCTGTGCTTGTTTAATGGGCCCCAGCTGAGAAGTAATTTCTTTCCATTTTCTTCCTTGCAGTGAAACTCTGATATTGGAAAAGAAATTAATTTGGTTTTGTCCACTTTTCTTCACTAACATTTTGTGTGGGATTCTTTTCAGAAAGGTACATTTATGATTTACTCTTTTCACAGGAGATCCATTATAGAGACTAGTCGTGCATTAAAAGAACTCTTTCATGAAGCTCGGGAGAGAGCATCCAAGGCTCTGGGATTCGCTAAAATGCTGAGGAAGGTACATACAGGCAATGTACCCTCTAATTTTGAGTAGTCAGTGTGCGCAAAAATCTTATATTGTGCAAATTATTTTCCTGTGATAAAAGTATGTAAGCACTGAATGCTTGTGCAAATGTAAACTTGGAATTGTTTCAAGATAATTTGGGCACAGCCTATCTCTCAAATGTGATAAATGAAAAAGCAACTAGTTAAAAGAAACAGTTAGCAAAGAAATTATTTTCAATAAGTATAATTATTAATTACTACATTATTTTAGGTAACTAACCTTCTGTGCACATATAAATTTCCTTTATGCACTGGTTGAAAAAAGTGTGTACACGCGCACAGTTTACAGGCACTTGTGTGAATATTGCAAACATACATAATTGTAGTTTTGTTAAATGTATTTCAGTCAAAAAATATTTTTTCCAAAATATAATTGTTTTTCTTTTGATTTAGGATCTGGAAATAGCAGCTGAATTCACTTTGTCGGCTCCTGTTCCGGATTTTTTAGAAGCTCTTAAAACAAAAAAATATGTTAAGGTAGGTTTTCCATTTTAGATGTTGTCTATCTTTTACCACACTGAAACCTCTGATGTAAATTTGTCTTGGAGCATTTAGCTGAAGTAACATTTTGCTATACAGCTGAGGCTGTATGAATAGAAGAAAAACCGAGACAATGATGATGGATAGGTTGGCCAGTTCTGATACGGCTCAGTATTGAATCTGTCCTGAAAGGCTTATCCCTCAGCTTCACTATTTACAACACACTATATCGACAAAGAAGCTTAATATTTTGGTAACTGCCCCTCAATGTGACGATCAGAACTGCACTTCAGTTGTTGCCTGATTAAAATTGTTTAAAATTTTATCATGACTTCCATTCTATGACCTGGATAATGAAGGCCAGCAACCCATATGTTTTTTTTTAATCCCTGCTGCCACCTTTTGTACACCAAGGTCCCTCTGTTCCTCAAACACTCTCTGGTGACAGGCTATTCATTGTGGATGTCCTGCTCTTTTTAGCCCCCAAAGATAAACCTTTTATACTCAGATTAAATTTCATCAGCTATTGCTTTGCCCAAATGACCAATTGTTCTCTATCATTGGGCATCACGGTTGCCAATAGTGGTTAGCACAATGCCCTTACAGCATCAAATCCTGCACTGTCCATAAGGAGTTTGTATGTTCTCCCCATTTCTGCATGGGTTTTCCCTGGGGGCTCCAGTATCCATTCAAAACTGTAGGTCAGTAGGGTATAATTGGGCAGCATGGGCTCATGGGCCGAAATGACCTGTTACCATGTTGTATGTCTAAATTTTTTTTTAAATTTATATAGCAAAGGTTAAGATCATCTTCCTCTTTTTAACAAAACCATCAATTTTCATGTCCTCTGCAAACATGCTTATTAGGCTTCTGCTTTTCATCCAAATTATTAATAATATATGACAAACAGTAAGTGCTGCAGCATTGAATCCCATGGTGCTCCACTGGTCACAGGTTTCCAATTACAAAAGCAATTCTCCACCATCATCCTCTATCTACTATCACTGACAGTTTTGAGTCCAAATGCCTCAATGACGTCTGTATAGCCTACAATTCCTGCCTTTCCAAATGTAGCTTATACTTGTCCCACATTCCACCTCCCCATCTTTCCTAGCCACTGATAGACTCACAGGCCTGTAATTATTGAGCTCATTCCTGCTGCCCTTCTTGAATAAAGGTACCACATTTGCTGCCCACCAGGCATGTGGCACTTGACCTGTGAAGATTTAAATATTTGTCAGTGACCCAACTATCTCCTCCCTTGTCTTCGATTGCAGTGTCTGATGTATCTCATCAGATCCTGAAGATTTATCCATTTATATGCCTAATATTTAATACTGTCTATTTAATGTTAGTATGCTGTAGCTATGAAAATAGATTTTTTAGAAGTTTGTGCAATGTGAATGATGGAGCTAAGACCCCCTCTTTGAAACTAAAAGTTCCTGTTAAGGGGAACATATGTATTTTTTTCCAAGTTGGCTAGTTTTCAAGCTCTGACATTGAGGGTTTTAAATTTAGACATACAGCACGGTAACAGACCCTTATGGTCCATGAGCTCATGTCCCCAAAATACATCAATTATCCTATAACACACATACATTTTTGAAGGGTGGTAGGAAACCCACGCAGACATGGGGAGAACTACAAACTCCTGACGGGCAGAACTGGATTTGAACCCAGGTCATTTGCAGTGCAGTAGTGTTGTGCTAAATGCCACATTAACCATGCCACCTGTGTTCTGGGAGGATGGAGAAAGGGATGAAAGGGTTATTGATAGATTAAGTGAATGAGTGAGAACATGGCAAATGGGATATATTGTTTTTAAAAATGTGAGTTCATCTCCTTTGTTCGGAAAAAAAGTGTAACTGCAGATTAGTTTGTAAATGGCAATTGATTAAAAAATGTTCATATTTTGGGGAACCTGGGTGTGTTTGTACACTAATTGCCAAAAATTAATTTGCAGATATGTGATAAGAAATTAATAAGAAGAATGCTTCAGTTATGACTTGCAAGAGGATTTAAAAGTAAATATAGATCTGTTTGCTGCAATTATATAGTGTTCTGGAGTAGTCATGCTTGTCCTGTTTCTCTACTTCAGAGAAAGTGAAAACACATGCTGGATAAACTCATATGTTTTTTTTTTAATCCCTACTGCCACCTTTTGTGTCCTTTATATAGCAAAGGTTAAAATGCATAACCGATGTTTCAGGCTAGCTAGAGCCTTTCTTCAAGGTATGGAAAAATGTCGGCAGGCGTCCGAACAAAAGAATAAAGGTGGGGAGGTGAGGTCTGTGCTGTTCCCTCCCTCCCTTCGCCACCTATCACCTTTGCAACCACACCTCCCTCCCTACTCTTTTGTGAGGATGCCTAACGATGTTTTTCCATACCTTGATGAAGAGCTCTACCACGAAACATCAGTTTGTAGTGGTACGCTTGGAGGGAGTGGGCAGAACCAGCGCTAACAGGTCCAGTCTTGTGACAACTAGACACAACAGCCTACTATCTATTGGCAACTAGCCACTACAGTCACGAAGCATAGTGACTCAGGAGCACCCGTAGGTCGACTGAGAGGCCCTGGCCTACTCAACGTAGTTATGTCGTGAAGTCGTTAGCACTTCAGATGTCATGACATCAGGTCAGATGTTGTGTGTCTATATTAAGCCTGATAACACTGTAATAAACGCTCTTCTCTTCACTGGCTGACAACTTCAGGTGTGGTCTCGTTATTTCAATATGATGGCGTATGAGCACAAACATCATCTGCCACATTGGTGACCCTGACGGGGCTAGCCAGTAGCTAGACCCTACAATGGACATGTTCAACGGCAACGTGCCAACGAGCCAGCCATAAATAATGGACACACTCAACGGCCAAGCTCAAATTAAATGGCTACATCAACTCGCCAACAATAAATAATGGACACGCTCAACAGACAACTCTGCAAGCCCAAGCTAAAATCATTTGCAGCAACAAGCAGCTTGCTTGCAATAACCCTCCAATGAGCCAGGAACAAATGATGGACTACCTGACCTAGCTGAACCTACTTTGCACTGCTCCAGTCGTCCTTAGCTATCAATCAGTGTCACATCACAGGTCAGCAAATAAATAACCAGGAGGCCAGTTGCTTTTCCCTTCACAGTCAACCAAATGAACAGCAAGGGGTGTCGTAGAAGGCAACTGTTTGGACATTTGAAAGACTGTTTTACAACCTATTTACTCACTTTGGTGACTTGTTGTAGGCCAAGCTGTTGTCTAGTTTGCCTCGTGAACTGCACAAGAAGTCTGGCCAACAAGTTGCAAGGTCAGGGGAATGCTTATCAGCAACATTTTAAATTTGTCTGCAGACATCAAAAGGCTGTGTGTTTTTGCTCAACACAGCATAGCATTAGCGCCTCAGTTTCTCCAGAATGTTACTGCACCCCGTACTCCATTACGCTGAAGTGGTCGTTTATCAGCAAATTGTCTGCAGCCGGCAGCATAGACATTTAAAACTTACCTGTTCAAACTTCGGGAGGTTTGCATCTCAGCAGCTGTGACCGGAGGGAACATCCCCCATGTTTCATCAGCCTCCCTCAAAGATCATTTGACCCAGGATCAACCAACAATCCCTCCTCAAGAGAAGAAGCCCGTGATCCAGGGGACAAGCACTTACTCCCCCGTGACAAGATCACATGACCAGGGGTAGCCAGCCACCCACCAACCCCACCCCCCACCCCCCCCCCCCCCCCCCGATGGAAGATTCTGTGACCCAGGTATTTCTTCTTTGGCTTGGCTTCGTGGACGAAGATTTATAGAGGGGTAATGTCCACATCAGCTGCAGGCTTGTTTGTGGTTGACAAGTCCGATGCGGGACAGGCAGACACGGTTGCAGCGGTTGCAAGGGAAAATTGGTGGGTTGAGGTTGGATGTTGGGTTTTCCCTCCTTTGTCTTTTGTCAGTGAGGTGGGCTCTGCGGTCTTCTTCAAAGGAGGTTGCTGTCCGCCCAGGTATTAACCTGCGAACTAAAGTATAAAAAAAGCCGTCTGTCGATGATGCCACGGAGACCTTTTCCTGCTGACCAGGCAGATAGAACAGGATTTTACGACCAAGCGCAGCACCACTCAGTACAATATTGCATGTCGTTGATGCTACTGAGGCTTTCTCCTGCCGACCAGCACAGCACAGCACTACTCAGCACAGCACAGCACAGCTTACTGGCCTGGTGGCCAGCGAGCAGACTTCCAGTAGCAATGGACAGTCGCTCAGCACACTGCCACCTGTCAACTCCTGTAAGCAGCAACAGAGAGTTGCTCTGCTGAGCGCCACCTATCAGCTCTTGTGTGTCACTGCAGACTTTAGCTGGTACTTGACTTTCTACAGTTAACCCTTTCCTACCAGACTTTGAGATTAGCATGATAGACTCTCACAATTACCAACATCCTGCTTACAGTTTGGACTTTCAGTTTTGATAATGCATCTCAAATGTTTGATACTGTTCTGGATTTCTCTTGTGCCTTAACTGTAATTATCTGTAATCAACTCTGACTTTTTGCAACAGTCAGTGATGACCTTTTGCATACGTTAAGCATCTCACATGATTCCTACTGTATTTTTACTGCTTGACCTGCTGAGTTTCTCCAGCTGAGTGTTTTTATTTCAACCATGGTGTCTGTAGATTTTCATGTTTTACTTAAAGGTACTCAAAGGTTCACCAGAAAGATTTTTGGGTTGGATGAAGGGAAATTACAAGAAGATTAGATCCATTTACTCATGAATTTAGATGACTGAAAGGTGAACTCCTTGAAACATATCAAATTATTGCAGGGTAAGTGCAGGAATAATGTTTTCCCAGAAAATCAATTAAACCATGGGTGATGGAAGTCTAAAGTGAAAACAGAAAATGCTGGAAATACTCTTCTGTGGGAAGAGAAACAAGAGTTAATGTTTTAAGTCAACAACTCTTCGTCAGAATGGACGTCAAATCATCGTCTGACAAAATATCTTTAACCTGGAACATTCATTCTGTTTATCTTCCCATAGATGCAGCCTTATTTTCTGAGTATTTCCAGCATTTAATGTTTTTTATTTCTGTTTTTCTTGGCTGAGAACTCAGGGCTTTGTAATAAGGGACTAACCATTCAGATCTGATGAGAGAGATTTCTTCAATCAGCAAATACTGAATCTTTGGATCTGTGGAGGTTCAGTTGCAGAAATTGAATGTTTACTAACATTTGACATTCAGAAACATTCACCTTGAGGACAAAAGAAATGTAAAAAATTCAGAAACAACCAAGGCTGTTGAATAGAAGAAAAACTAAGCCCAAACGATGATTGATAAAAACACCAACTGATCCTCAAAGAAACTTAAACTAACCAAAGTATATCAATTATGAAGGTTCCATAATTAGGTTCTTGGCATCTCTTCTTTCTCAATAATTTCAATGTTTCTATTTCCATTATAGAATTCCAGGTAAATGTAACCAATCAGATTAGTCACTGAAAGGTTGCAACGACCTTCTGTGTCTGTTCCAGTTGTTCCATGATGCAGCTGAAATCATTTTGATAATGGAAAAAATATTTTTCATCTTTTCAAATTATTTTTGTTCTTGTTGAGCAGATGGTTATCCCCCTTTGTTTGGGTCTGCTCTGTTATGGTTCTGGATTGTGCTTGTGTACCATAGCTATTTGCTTAAAGTGGTCTTTTAGAATTGATACCATTCTAAAATGGTATCAATTCTAAAATATTATTTTATCAGTTGATAGAATTGATAAAATTGGAATTTCACAAATGATCTCTTAGCCATTTTCATTTTTGACCTCTGGTACCCTGCATGGTGTACCAAATTTCAAATTAGAATGCCAGTGTTGTATTCCTGGTAAAGTCCTGACACTGCTTGTAATGACTCGTGTGAATTTTTTTCTCACTCTGTTTTCTCATCCAAAGAGCTTCCTGGAATCCTTTTTGTTGGTTCCCATCACCCACATGCTTGCAGTCTCATTCCTTTTACTTTCACTGTTTTACTTGAAATATTGACTTGCCACAATGTCAGGCACCCCACAGCCGCTGAACTAAACGTGAGCATCTCCCCTGCTTGCTGTCTCGTATATTCCAGTGCACATTCTCTCTATCCTTCTTTTAGAAATTCTTATCACCTGCAATTCCCTCCCATTTAGTTATCCAATACTATTTTTATGGCTTAATTGTGTTCCACTGCCTGACAGACAACTTGATCTAATGCCCACCTCAAACTCATTACCTGGTGTTTGCTGTTCTCTGTTCTTGAGTTTTTCTTCAAATGAGAGTAAAGTTGTGTGCAATGGTAAATAAACAGGAGGAGGAAAAGACTACCTGACTTCTAAAGACTTCTCTGCTATTCCGTAGGATCAAGGCTGATGATTTCTCTCTTGTGCAGGAATTTACTTTACTAAGCCTTGAATATATTTATTAATTTAGCAACACAGTTTTTTGGAGCAGAGAATGCCAAAGATTCATGGCCTCCAAAAGAATTTTTTCCTCTCATTTCAGTCTTAAATGTCTTCTTGTTGTGAGTGAGGCCTCGTATTCTGATTCTCTTAGCATGTAGACTCAGAATAAGTTTGGAATTGGTAAGTTATATTCTCAAACATCAGAGGAATTTTCTGAAATATCAAGTTAAAGTCATAGTCACACAGCATGGAAACAGGCCATTCGGCCTATCATGATCAGAAACTGGCCTGGAAGAAGGGATTTATCTGCATTGTTTGGAGAGGGTTACAAAACCCTTTATTTGCACAGGGTGATTTGATGGAGAGGAGGTGGAATGAAAGACATATACAAAAGATAAAGAAAGAAAAGAATTCAGTAATGAAATTCCACAGCTAAAAAAATACATGACAGCTCTAGAGCATGAAAATTGATTGTGGGCTACAAATTGCAGAAAATTGCACTGTTATAAGAGGATTGAATAAAGGTTGCAAGTATTCTAAACTGTGAAGTATCTAGAGATACTGTGATGAAAAAGTTCACAAAGTTGATTTTTAAGGATAAAGCAGATGGAGTTGGCATTATATAAGCTTATTATATTTTAGGGTACATTATTTTATTTCCAGCTCAAGATCTTTCTCCTTTGAGATTACTGGTGGTGGTCTTGTCTTTTGAATTACAAATTATGGTGATGTGTCCTGTTGACATGCTATATGTGAGGTAATGAATGGCAGGCCCTGCAGAAATTCGTGCTAAATGTTAGATAGAAAACTAAGAAAAGAAAATGAATTAGCTAGGAGTAGGCCTGAGCCTTTTCTACTACTCATTAAGATTATGCTGGTCTTTTACCTAAGGTTCTTTTAAAGCACTATCCATATATTTCTTCATTCTCTTGACATCCAGAAAATCATTCCTCATTTGCTTTAAAGAACTCTGTGACTAAATTTCTCCCTGGGATTGGAAATGCATAGGTTCACCATCCTCTTGAGGAAAGATCTCTGTCAGGCTCCCCATCTTGAGTCTGGTTTTTATTTTTTACTTAAGGACTGATGAGAGTTAAACTATATAACTGACTTGGTATACCCTTCTCTCTCAGGTTCTCATTCCTGGATTGGAGGACCTACATATTTTTGTTGCCTATGACCTTGCTGAGCAAAAGTCTCAGATACTCCAACTGCTTAGTGCAACAGCTGGCAAGGAATGCTCAAATGAGTCTGATGAATCAGTAGATGAAGCCTACTTGCTCCTCATCAAAGATGATCTGGAGTGCAAAGAGCAGGAGGATACCTGGAAATTGTGGGAGGGCCAGTTCATCAAAGTGCTGCCCCAGGTAGAAACTGTGGATACATTGAGAAGCATGCAGGTAAGCAACACTGGAACATAGAATGATGAATATCATAAATAACTGACCACAAATATACTTTGGTAGCAATATACAAGTAATTTATTTGGCACCTTTCCCACAGCGAAATGTCCATGGTGAATCATTACAGCATTAATCAATGAAATAATGGGTATATCAAAGAAGTTGTACCAACCTTCATAAAACAACCTTAACTGTTCCCTCCCTCAGCCATAACCCTCTATTTTTTTTCTGCCAATAATGGCCTCAGTGGTTGGCACACATAAAGGCCTACTCTACCTCAGGGACCAGGAACAAAGAAGGATTTCCTAGTCGACAAGGGCGCAGAGATAAGTCTCATTCCGCCGAGGATTTTGAACTCGAACACAATCCCAAGGGCCATCCCCTACAGGAAGCCAATGGTTCCTCCATTCCTAGTTTCAGCACCTGACTAGTCACAATCCATGCCATGGATGTGGTTTTCCACTGGAAGTATATGATTGGTCTGTGGGACCAGCCCTACTTGGACCAGATTTCCTCCAAGCGCATGAGCTCCTGGTGGACATGAACAGATGCCTTTTGGTCAATGCTACCACATTCTATTGGCCAAGTACCCGTAACTGTTGGCACCAAACTTCCATGACGCTAAACTAGCACGTGGCGTGGAGGACCACATCGAGGCCACCAGGCCCCCAGTGTACACGTGGACACGGTGCCTCTGGCTGGTACAAACTCCTTCAAGCCAAGACAGTGTTCGCTGCCATGGAGGAGTTAGGTATCATTTGCCATTCACACAGCCCCAGGGCATCCCTGCTGCACATGGTCCAGAAGAACTCCGGCAGTTGGCGTCTGTGTGGTGACCACAGGTGACTCAACGACGCCACCATCCCAGATAGATATACCAATCCACACGTCCAGGATTTCGTCACGCAACTCCAAGGCTGCCAGATTTTTTCCAAGGTGGACCTTGTCAAAGGTTACCATCAGATTTTGGTGCATCCTAATGACGTCCTGAAAACAACTATTATTATACCTTTTGGGCTTTTCGATTTCCTTCAGATGCCTTTCGATCTAAAGAACTCAGCCCAGACATTTCAGTGTTTCATAGATCTGGTTGACAGGATCTCGATTTCATCTTAATCTACCTCAGTGATTCTCAACCTTTTTCTTTCCACTCACATGCCACTTTAAGGAATCCCTATGCCATCAGTACTCTGTGATTAGTAAAGGATTGTTTAAGGTGGGATGTGGGTGGGAAGGGAAGGTTGAGAATCACTGCTCTAGACCCAATTGCTACTGAAATATTTTGCTTGAGGAAAATGGTCATTGGCCCATTTCCTTTGGAGTTACGAACCCGTGCACATAACGAGTCAATTAGGTACGATTAAAACAGTGGTTTTCAAACTTTTTCTTTCCAACCACGTACCGATTTTCCACTCTTAACAGTCTTCTGATGACTTGACATTCGGATGGTGAATAACGAGCCCTTACAACCTCCTGAAATAGCCAGAATATGAAAGTTAATTGAATAATGTTTATCAGTAATATGAAGTAGTTTATCATACGGTATTAGTAAACTGCATAATCGGAAATGTTGATTTTATTTGAAAAATTATTCTGCTTCTCAGATTCATAATTTATTGCTGGTGGTGATGCAGTCTTCACATCTCATAAGTCAACGCAAGACATTTCAACAATCCATAGAAAATCTGATCTCTCTGCGCCGTGAGCAGACATCTAGCCAACCAGTCATAGCCAAAGCTCTGGAGCAACTGAAGGTATTTTCTGCCCTGATCAGATTGTTTATATAGCTGTGCTTGGAAACTGGTTAATTTAGAAAACTGGTATATCTCGCAATACACGTTCAAGACTTTGAGTGACTCAGAGCTGTTTGGTGGAATGTGGCTTTTAATCCTGTTCACATTTAAAACTTTATTTTTCATATTAGTCATCTTTTTTATTTCAGTTTGTTAATTTTGTTTATACATGAAAGTAATGCTAATGTATTGAAATCCCTACTGAACAAAATTTGTTGCCTTGCAGCTGAAATAGTTGTGAATTTCAAATGCAGTCATATTTCAATTATGCTTAAAAATATAAATAAACTAGTTTGTGCCCTTGAATTTTGATGCACAGCTACACTGACTTATTTTGATGTTTGGTATCAAATGTCGGCATCAATAGTATGTTACTAGGTTTTGTTGCTAGGTCACCTGGCAGTGGGTTAGGTTTGTAAAACTATTTGAATCTGGTGTCCAAATGTACTTGCAGTGTAATCTTTTTAATATATTACCAACTCCAAAAACATGAAAAAAATGCCATTACTGTATTCTATGTGGTCAGACCTGGTCCTGACTCAACAGTTTGTTAGGAAAAGCTTAGATGTCTTTGTGGGAAATTATTCTCATGCATGCAATTCTTGCCAATCACATTTTAAATAAAACCCTAGAATTGAGTTCTTACAAAACTTAAGAGGCCAACTTGTTTACTTTGTGGCATGTTGTCCCACACTCTGATTTTGTTTGGAACATATTTCATTCCATAGAGTGGTAACAAAAATAAACTAACAAGCTTAAATCACAGGCCTGTTGTCCACAGTAGTGTATCTTGGAAGAAGAAAAACAAAAGAAACTGATGCAGGGAACCCCTAACCCTCGGAGAATGTACAACTTGAGTGTTTCAACATTTTTAGCAACAAATGCACTGGTAAGAAGGAAACAAAATTCTTTCATGTGAGGCCAAACAATCTTAAGCTGCAGATGTGCTGATACACAAGGTAGACATATACATCTGTAACTTGAGATGCACAAGAATGTGTAAGCATTGGACATTGAATTTTTGGGGCATATGGTTTTTCTGGCAAGGACAACATTATTTATAATCCCCTCTTTCCAATGAAACAATGGTGGCGAATCATTTAAAAAGCCCTTCTGGTGAAGATACTCTGCAGTGCTGCTGGGCAGAGTGTTCTAGAATTTGGGCTCAGTGAAGGTGAAGTACTGGCATTAGATTTCCATATGAAGATGACAACTGCAGATGCCCATGTTCCCATGCACTTCCTGCCCTTGTAATTCTTGCCCTTCTTGAAGTAACCTGGATGATTTAATTGTACTGCGCTTTTGAAAATAATACCCCCAGCCAGTTCCAGAGGATTAATAATGGTGGGAGTGAATGTTTAAAGAATGGTGGATGGGGTAGGGGAAGCAATCAAGTGGACTACTTTGTCTTGGATGGTATTGAGTTAGAGAGCTATTGGCACTGCACATCCAGGTAAGTGAGCAGTATTCCATCATCAGACTCTTGTGCCATGTAGATGGTGGATGAGATACTCACTGCAGGATACCAACTTTGACCTCTTTTAATTGTGTGGCAGGTTCACCGCTGAGCAATGATAATCCCATTGAATGTCAAGTGTAAGTCGTCAGATTCTTTCTTTTTTGAGTGGTTATTGACGGGTATATATCTGTAATGAAATTATTACTTGCTACCCATTACCCTATGCATGAATATTATACATTTCTTCCTGTACGCAGGTATAAGCTGTGTCATTGTTAGCATTTGTAAATGGAGTTGAGCGTATTGTGAATATGCTCATTCTGTTATGAGCAAATGCTGGAGGATGTGGGCCACTTTCAATCTGCAGACTCATGAACCACTCCTTCTCACGCATAGCATTGACCTACCACCTTTGATTGTGATGGGTAATGCGGGTAAACTGCGGGAGTAACCATTTCTTCCTTTCTTTCTCGTACGAAACCACTCTTCCATTAAATGTAATTGATTAGGAGTTCCACACTCTCACCACTCTGAATGAAGAAGTTGCTTCTGAAATCCTATTTCTTGGTAATCGTTTTGCTTTGGCCCTTAGTTATTCACACACACACAAGCCCACTCTGTGTCATTTCTGTCAAACCCTTTCATATTTTAAAAAATCTATTTAGATCTTCTGTCAACTTTTCCATTTTTACCTTGTCTCGTATGGTTCTGTTCAGTTCTTGAGTGTATCACTGCCATGATCAGCAAATTCAGAAATTAAAAAATTCTTAAGTTTATTTCAACTGTCAGCAAGAGTTGACCCAACACTGATACTTACTGATGTCTTTTTTGCAGCCTCTGCCACTCTGAATAGCTTCCCTTTCCCATTTTTCTTGCCTTCAGGACTGCAGAGCTGTATGTTCTGTTGCTTGTCTGTTGAATTCACATATCCTGATTTAATTCACTAATGAACAACATATAGCACTGAATCAAAGACCTTTGTGAAACCAGTATTTGATGCAAGACTTAGCCAGTTTAGATGACCTCAATTAGACTTTAAAAAATTCAGTGCACAATGTGTGTTTTATTTGTTCACTTATCGTACATTGGTCCACCTAATTTGTAACTGTCTTCTTCCATTTGTATGCCACATATATTTATGTACCCCTTTTGTTTAGTTTGTCTTAAACTTGAGTTTCCTTCTTCATTTATACCTCCTATCACATCTTTTGGTCCTTTTTATGTTTTATTAGTTTAAAGCATTTTGCAGCCTTCCTATTTATCCTTTACCCTGTTCATCTGGTTGATTTTAATATTTTTATCCACTCCTTTCCCATTCATAGCATCAGTGTCCTTTGAAAAGAAACTCCTCATTATCATGGCATTCTTTCACCCATATGGTAGTTCTATAATGTGTTTTTATAAAACTCTGGATAGGCTATACTTAGAATATTGTAATCAGTTCTTTTCATCTCATGACAGAAAGGATGTGGAAAGTTTGGAGAGGGTGCAGAGATTTACCAGGATGATGCCTGGATTGGAGAATGTGTCTTATGAGGCAAGGTTAACAGAGCTGGGACTTTTCTCTTTGGAGCGAAGAAGGATGAGAAGTGACTTATAGAAGTCTACAAGATTATAGAGTGGACAGCCAGAATCTTTTCACTGGGGTGACAGTAGAAAATACTAGAGGACATCTGTGTAAGATGAGGGGGAAAAAATTTAGAGAAGATGTCAAGGTAATTTTTTTTTTACAGAGAGTATTGGGAGCCTGGAATGTATTATCAGGCGTGGTGGTGGAACCTGGTACAATATGGACATTTAAAAGAGTCTTAGATAAGGCATATGGATGCAAGAAAAATAGAGGGTTATAGGTCTGAGGTAGGGAAGGGTTAGATTGTTGAGTAGATTTATATAGGTCAGCACAACATCATGGGCTGAAGGGCCTGTACTGTGCTATAATGATCTATGTTTCTTCAGGGTGATTCAAGTTTATTATCAGCCAATTGTAACAGTGCAATCCAATGAAACAGCATTCTCTGGTCCTCGATGCATAAACATGCAAACATACCATCAGACATAACACACATATGGACAAATGATACATATGCAAGTATATACAAATGCAGTACATTTTTAAATAAATATTGTTTCATCAATAGTTGAGTATTGGAGGGTTAGTATGAACAGTTCATTCATTTCAGCCGTCTCAGTGCCCGTGGGAAGAAGCTGTTTCTCCACCTGGTGGTTCTGGCTCTGATACACCTGTATCTCTTTCCTGACTGGAGTAGTTGAAAGATGCCGTGTGTGGCATGGTAGGGGACCTGAACAATTTTATGTGCCATCTTCAAATAACGATCATGGTAGATCACATCTATTTGGGAGGGGGGGAGTGGGTGCAGAACAGAGACCCCAATAATCCTCTCTGCCAATCTAATGATCCTGTAGATAGACCTCTGATCAATGTTCTACAGCAACCTTACTCCATGATGCAGTTGGCCAGGGTCCTCTTGATAGAGCTCCTATAGAAAGTTGACAGGATGGTGGCTGATGTCCTTGCCCTCCTCAGTCTTTTCAGGAAGTGCAGTTACTGTTGTACTGCCTTGACAAGTGAGGAGATGTTATATGTCCAGAATAGGTTGCTTATAAAGTGGATTTTAAAGAACTTGATGCTCTCTACTCTCTCCATGACCGAATAATTAATGTGTAGTGGAGGGTGGTCATTTCTGGTCCACAATCATCTCCTTTGTCTTGTCCATGTTGAGACTCAGATTGTTATTCTTGTGCCATTTCACAAGATTTTCCACCTCTTTGTAGTGCGACTCATGGTAATTGGTTGTGTCATCTACAAACCTGATGACTGTTGGAGCTGTATCTGGCGTTGCAGTTGTGGATCAGTAACATGAACAGGATCAGGCTGAGCACACAGTTCTGAGGCACTTGAGTGCTCAGTGGGACAGTGCTCCACATTGTGCTGCTGACCAGACAGACTGTGGTCTTTCCATTAGGAAGTCCAGATCCAGTTACAGAGAAGTGTGATGAGTCCCAGCAAGAACAACTTCTCCATCAGCATCTGGCTGAGCTGAAATCGATGAAAAGCAGCCTGGTGTTTAAGGCATCATCAATGGAACAGTTTTGACAAGAGGCAAATTGAAATGGGTCTAGTATCTCTAGAAGGTGCACTTAGATATGTCAGTTTAAATGCAGCTTGGGAAATTATCAATTTAGCAGCTTCATCAGGAACCACTCTTCTCATTTCCACATCTACGTTTTAAAAGTTTCCTCTTTTTTGTTTGGATCTGGGCATTGCTGACAAGGGCAGCATTTATTGCCTGTCTAATTGACCTCAAGGGTGGTGGTGAGCTGCTGTCTTGAACTGCTGCAGTCCTTCTGGTGGTTACTCCACAATGCTGTTGGGAAAGGAATTCCAGATTTTAGGCCTAGCAATGATGGATGTGTGATGCCTTCCACATTTCAGAGTTGCTTGTGACTTGGGGAATATGGCGGTATTGCCATTTATCTGCTGACCATGTCCTTTTGTTTTGAATATTTCATTTTGGATTTTATAAACTTATCAAATAATTCCAACAATCAATAAATCTTTTTCAATGTTCATAGAACATACAGAGTCTGTGTTTTATTCCACCCCCTCCCCTTGCCCTCAAACACAACCATTCCGATTATACAAATACAAATAAATACAAGTAGGGTTCAGAGCCCCCAACCTAAAAAAAAGAACAGCCTAATTAACTAAATAACTCAAGTAAGGAATAAAAGGAAAACTTTAAAAAATCTAAAATGAAACAAACTAAAAAAAAAAGGGCTAAAGAGAAAATGTGCATGTTGCCTGTGCCATGTTCCATTTCCTTAACCCAATTCCTTTCCCTTCTGGAAGGGGGAGCTAGTCAATCTACATACTCATGCATTTCAGATATAGTTGCCACACTTTAATGAATGTGTCATGTTTCTCCCTTAGATTGTAAGTGATTTTCTCCAAGGGAACGCAATTCTGCATTTCCATATTCCATGATGAGGTATTTAGTTGGGCCGACTCCCATGTAACCATTATACACTTCCTGACTACCGCCAAGATGACTTTCATGAACTGAATTTGATTTTTTGACTGTCTATAACTCATGTTTTCAATATCTTCCAAAAGGTACAACTCCGGACTTTGTGGAAAAGCCACTTTTTTTTTTCAGTTCTTCCCAGAAGGTCTCACCTTTGCCAGGTGGAGTGGACAAAGGTTCCAATCTCCAAACCACATCTAAAGCACATTTCTGAAATTTTTGGCTTTGATTTATATAATTTTTGTGGTGTGAGGTTCAACTGGTACAAGAAGTTGTATTTCACCATCCTGTATCTGGCATTGATGACTCCAGTCACACTGTTCGGAAGCAGCTCTTGCCACTATTCTTCATTGATTGTGTGTCTAAATCCGACTTCCATCTCTCCCTTGACCTGTTTAATCCTGGCATCGGGGCCTCACTTTGGAATATGTATGATTTGAGAAATAAATTTGCACACATTCCCTTGTCGAATTAGTATCTCCACATTACTACACCTAGGCAGGGTCATAGATGGTCCTAATTTTTCCCTTAAAAATTATTTTATTTGCAGAAAGCATAAGAATGTTCTTTTAGACCATATTTGTTTCTCAACTGCTCAAATGACACAATCTGCCTTTGTTTGTAACAGTCCTCGATACATCTGATCCCCTTCTGGCACCAGGTGTCCAGGATCTTATTACCCAGAGTCAAGGGTATCAGGTTGTTCTGAGTCAAAGACATTTCAGGAGATATCCCTACATTCCATCCAATACATTGATTTATTTTTTGCCATATCTGAAGTGGGGGGGGGGGGGGGGGGGGAGACAAATTGGACTAGATGCAATACATCAGAATGAAGGTGCTGCCCTTGTCCTTGCTGAGGGAAATGACAAATTTTGGAGGTGCTTTCAGAGTAGGTTAGGGTGAGTAAATGCAGTGCAATTTTATGTGGTACTTACTCATAATTTATCTTTTATAATTTTGTTCACTCTCCTGATCCATAGCCCTATGAACCAAGTTGCTATAATGTGATTGTCCCCCCCCACGCAGCTGTTTTTTTTGATAAAGAAATCTAAAATTAAACTGAATGCTGATTAAAAATTTCAAGTCAAGCAGCAAAAGAACAGAATTAATCAATGACCCAAAATGTTTCTCTCCCCACAGATGCTGCCTGACCTGCTAAATGTTTACAGCATTTTCTATTTATTAGTGAGTGCATCTTGATTTAAGGATAAGGTCACCTCAGCTTTTCCTGATTTTCTGTTACTTGGGACTAGAATTCATACCCTATCTTGAATCTGTTGTTCTTTCCTCTGCATTATGACTGTGTGTGAAACTATCCAGATGTTCTCCCTTACACATGTTGGAGAGTGTAAATCATGATTCTGCTCGATGAATCAGAGCTGCAATGATTGAAAGCAAGAATGAGAGAATATCTATACTTGTCTTCCCTGCCATAATTGGGTCTCAATTTAATTTAGTTGTGGAATTTATGGACTGAAATAAAATTAAATCAGTTACTTTGTTAAAGTTCATTTTCTTCATTCTTGTTCTGCCATCACTTTTTGGTGATTCCTCTCCATTATTTATCTAGATAACACATTCAGAATTGGTTTTCTTTTCCATGCCTCACTCTAATGCTTTTAGTGCTTTGGAATCATTCTGGTGATACATGACAATGAAATTGTCCAGTCAGGTGGTTGTATGTCAACCTGCTCATCCTTTGTAACAATCATTTTTGTAAACTTTTTTTAGGGTTCTGTATTTTATTTCTGACCATGCTTCTTAACTTCCACTAATTCTGCAGGCTGTCTTCCAACTACTTACACTAATTCCCCTCAGGTTAACTCTCAAGTTATGAGATAAATAAAGAATAAAAATATCTTTATCATAGGGAGTTTATTATCAACAAGGGAGTGGCTGGAAGGAAGCCAATTTCTGCCACAAATAATAACGAACCAAACTTTTCTATTTATCATTATCAAGATTCCTTTCTTATTATGTTCTAATACACAAAACTTGTCCTTTAGCCTGTCATAAAGGCATATAAAGAGATACCACTAACATTGACCGACAGTCACCAATAAGAGAAAGAGAAGAGAGTCCCTTCAGAGACACAAGTGTCTGTGGATTCACCTCCAGTCCTCCTCTTTGATCCATTGGCAAACCCGAGCTCCCAGATTCGAACCTCATCTCACTCGATGAGACTGCCAAGTCTCCTGCAGCTAGTCTCCATTGGCCATTAGCATCCTATAGCTTGTGTGGGTCCTTCAGCCACTGGTCACTCCTGTGGTCTCCTTCCCTGTAGGTTCATTTACTAATGTTTGTGTTGCTGTTCCAGTGGTGTACTTTGAACTTTAAAGGAACAAAAGAGCATTTCACAGTTTCCAAAATTAAACACTCCTGGAAACTAGTATTTTTAGTAGCTGTGCTATAACGTAATTTTGAACATATGTATAAATAGACCAGTGTGGCGGTGTGAGCATGGAAGAAACACAGCCACCACAGTGAGGGTCATTAACGACTGTGTTAATTCAAATTCATGCTCCCCTTTAAGGGCAGCATGAGCTCAGTCACCTGGTGCATTATGACATCATAATCACTGCCCAGGGTGCGCGCTGGAAGGGATGCTGGAGTCAGAGAGAAACCTCTGATGACGCCATTTCCCCATGGCTGCCCCGCCACGTGGCAATACAAGTGGGACCGGTTCGCCATGAGGATGTGCGCCGCCACACCAGATCATTTTACTTTGATAAATTTGATCATCTTTATGAACACTTAATTGTATTGCTAGAAAAGTGCCATTAAGTTCTTGTAGTACAGCATTACTACTAAGGTTCCAGTCTGAAAGCATTGCTTGGTTAATTTTTAAACCTTCGGTAAAATCTTGTGATTTCCACCAATATTTTTAAGGGGCCAACTTTGGGAATGTTAAGGAAGTGTGAATGAAGAATAATTGAAACACACGACTGTGTCATGTATTTGTTGTTTCAAATTATAGATAAATATCAAATGCTAGTAATTCAATTGCTAGTAAATGCTAATAATTCCCTAAGTGGTCAACAGCTTCAGGGAGCACTTAAATCACAATCATTTAACTGTCAAGGGAATATCTTGCATTTCATCTGTAATATGTTTCATTGTCCTAAATCCAGAATATTCATTTGAATAATGTTTTAAACCTATTTCCATTTTGAATTTCAGCACGCCGCCTTATTACTCTGCAATAAGATTAGTAATGCGATTGACAGAATTGACAAGATGTTTAATTCTGAATTTGAGGCTGAAATGGATGAATCTGAATGTGCAACTTTACAGCAATACTACAGAGAAACTATGATTCAAAGCTATAACTTTGGGTTTGAGGTAAGGTTTCTGACATTTTGTTTATATACATAAAAATGAATACAGAGACATATGTTCTCCAACATGCTGAAGAGATTTCTTCTCCAGGCATGCATCGTTTGCATAGTTTTGTCAATCATTATTTTTGGATCCTGTAGTATCTTTACTTTTTGAAAGATTAGGTTTATTATTTTGGATGTTTTTTGTCAGTTTTTTTTGTTAAACCTCAATGCATTTAATCTATATGCTTTTATTTTCATCTCTTCAGTATCACAAGGAAGTTGTGCGGCTGATGTCTGGAGAATTCAGGCAAAAGATTGGGGATAAATTTATAAGCTTTGCTAGAAAATGGATGACTTTTGTGCTGACAAAATGTGAAAGCGGGAGGGGAACAAGACCCAGGTTAGAAAATATTTTGTTTGGTATTGAAGTCTCTCGCTTCCACATAAGTCAACATGTTCTAATGTTATGGACTGTTTGCAGGTGGGCAACTCAGGGCTTCGACTTCCTTCAAGCCATCGAACCAGGATTTATTTCGGCTCTTCCAGAAGATGACTTCTTGGCAAGTTGCTTGTTTTTTAAGCAAAACCATTTTTTATTTGTGATTTCTGTGATAGAATCTGGTGGTCATGCTGGATGTTTTGTCAGTGATTTAACACAGTGAGATAATGTTTCAGGGATGGTAACCCAAGCCTGAAGCTCTGCTGGCTTCCTGGTTAAACAGTTTCAATTTGGCATTTTTGATTTATCGGATGTAATAACCACCTAGGTGATTGTTCTTGGGTTACAGCTGTTCTTGGCTAGCATATGGACTAGTTATTAAAGTATCTTCTAATTCTTGATCCTTCTTTACTTTCAATTTTGTGCAAGTGGAAGAAGGGCTATCTGCTGGTCAGTCCTGAAGTTATACACTCAGAACATCTCAAAGTACTTCACAGCCTGTTGAAGTAGACATCATTGTACTGTAGGAAATGTGACAGTCAGTGTGAACACATCTAATTTTTAAAAGCAAAGACTAGATGCAATAAAACTACTGTAGTCCAATCTGTCCAATCGGAAATCCCCAGTGTCTTTTTTAAACAGCATACTAATTGCATTACTACTTTAATATTAGGTTTTAGATGTGCACACAGAATTATTGCTTGAGCTGTTGTTAAATATGTCACTTTTAACTTTTTGCAGAGTTTTCAGTCTCTAATGAATGAATGCATCGGTCACGTTATAGGAAAACCTCACAGTCCTGTGACAGGTTTGTGCTCTTAACAATCACATCATGTATGTTTTTACAGCAACTGTTTTGGATAATATTATTGAATAATGTTCTATATCAGTAATGGACAACTCCACCTCCCCTCTGTAACTATCTGGGATTATGTTTTTGCAATGAGACAAAAAGAGCCTGCTGAAACCTCGTCCAAAGGTCTCCCCTACTCTTCCAGTCAGTATGAATGTTCATTGACCTGCTTGTAGGTATAGTAATGGGCCTTGCTGGTTCTTCTGTGCCTGCAAGTTGACTTTCTCCTTAAAAGTCTCACTATCTTTTGAAATTGGCAACTTTAATATTAGCCAGTACCTAAACTAAAGAAAAATAAAGAATTTAGTATGTCATTATTCTTATTAATTGATCTGGAAAACTTGGCAATGCTTACCCTTTTAAAGAAAAAGTAAAATAAAGAGATTTAATATTAATAAAAATGGAAGATGCCAAAGCGCTTGCGGCATCTTTGCAGAGAGTGTTGGTGTTTCAGGTCTGACATCCTTCATTTGAGCTAGGAAAGAGAAGTACAGAGTTCTAAATAACATGGAAAGTGAGGGTAAGGATAAATAAGGCATATCACTATGATATGGTGAGGGCAGGGTTGTTAATGGGGATAAGTTATGGCCGATGTGTTAGTGATCATTCAGACAAATGAGAGTAGAATTCCATAAAACCAGGTCCAACTTTGTTAATGAAAACAAAAAAAGTGAACAAATGTCATAGATGGATGACTTGTATCAGAAATTGCTGCATTCAAGTTGTTTCTATCTCTACTCTTGATGCCAACCTGCTAAGTGTTTCCAGCATTCTCTATATTTATTTCAGATTTCAAGCAGGAGCAGTTTTTTTTTGTATTTCCAGTTAATCCAAAATTAGTGTTGGAATTGAATCAATGCAAATTATCATTGAGCGAGTACTTTCAGTGGGATGTTTATAAAATTATAATAGTTTTGAATACCTTTGGTCACAGTTGCTTATTTTGTATCATAAATAATCAAACAAGTTGTTTGATTTCTTCAAAATCACATAAATTTTATCCCACTTAAATATACACCTAATTCCATTGCAGAAGTTTGTATTTAATATGCTTCTACAGTGCATTCAGGCAGTGAATTCTCAATCATTAAAATGTATTGTTGACAAGTTTTAGGGAATATTAATTTATTTCATTAATTTCCTTTATTCTGCATTATGAAGTATTTGTGGAAACTCAACAATATGTTTGGTGTCATGCTGCTTTATTAAACTTGTACAATTGCAGTAGTTCTGTTTCTGGGGAATTAATATTGTGATATCGTAGATTTTGACCCAAGACCTGTGAGATGTTGCATTAATTTATTGTATACCTTGCAGGAATTCATCGAAATAGCCCTCGCCCCATCAAAGTACCCCGATGTCATAGTGACCCACCAAATCCACACCTCATTATCCCGACATCCGAAGGATTCAGGTAGAGTTCAACACATAACTTTTCTACATTGACTCATCTTGGGGAAAACCTTATGAGTTGTCACTCTTTAAATCCTCACTTAAGCACTTAGTTAAATACAGTAGAGATAGCTTAATTTAGATAATAAACTTTAATATCTAATTCTGGTGTACTGGTGGCATTGACCATTCAAAATGTAAAATAATATACTTTTTTATAGTCTAAACAAACAACAGCTCAACATTTACTCCCCTCTATCGGTGAGACCAAATGCAGATTGAAGACTGTTTTGCTGAACACCTAAGCTGTGTGTGTGGATCTAAACCCAACCATTTCTGCAATGACATATATTTTTCGGATATCCATTGTCTGGGTGATTTTATCTGGAAACTTGAAGAAAACTTCATATTCCTCCTAATGACATAAACTTTGATTTATCTAATTTTAGGTGACCCCACCCCCGTCTGATTCCACTGTTTTCATCTCTTATTTATCTACTGCTTTGCTTATTGTTTTCTGCCTCTAAAATTACCACTGCCCACCCCCAGTGATCTCTCCTTCTACCTGTCTCTCCATCTCTCACACCTTCTGTCCTGTCCTGTCCCTTCCCCCAGCTTCTTTCCCCCTTTATTTACATATCACCCCCTTCCCTTTAGTCCAGACCAGAAACATTGACTGACCATTTCTACTCATGGATGTTATCTGATCTGCTTAGATCCTCCAGCATTTCTTTACTTAAACCTTTACTTGTCTGCTTCAGACTTTCAGAGTGTTTTTTTGTTTGGTTCCTCTAATCCAGGTGATACCTTTCATTTGTGCACAGCAGAGGGGGAGAATGCAGCTTCTGTTATGTACCACAGCTGGTGACGAGATACAGGATTTACACAGTCTGCCACCTTGTGGAGCAGATGCTGCAGCAGTGGGCACCATCAGTGCTGGTCAGGATGCAGTGAAGAACCTCACACCTCAGCCCTGAATGGCTGTTACGCTTGCTCAAACCAGCACTTATGGGGAACCTCTGTATGCTCCCGCCAATCTAAGCAGTTGCGACAGCAGAAGGTAGTGATTTGCACTAAATACCTGGCACAACATCCTCAACCACTATTTTAGGACTCCAGACAAGAGTGCTGTAACAAATCGGTTGGTGCACTGTATGACAGAACCAGCTTGCATGTTAATGTATCATCTAGTGCAGTTTAACCTTGTTGTTCATATTTTCATTTTCTCTTGTGGCATTGGAGAAGATCTTTAGGCCTATACTGGTTCTCAGAATGACCCCATTTTCTACAATTTCTCTTACTTACTCTCACACAGATGTCCAACACATCTTCCCAGATCCTACCACCCACCTACAGAAGAGTCAGAATCAGAACAAGGTTTATTGTAATGAACATGTGTCATGAAATTAGTTGTTTTGCGGCTGCAGTTTGGTGCAGAACAAGATGCAAAAATTAATATAAATTACAATTTCATAAATACAAGATTTAAAATATAAGTAGTGAAAAAAAAAGTGTAGTACTGTCCGTAGGTTCATTTTCCATTCAGAAATCTGAAGCTGTTTTTGTAATGTTGGGTGTATGTCTTCAGGTTCCTGTACCCTCCTACCTAGTGGTAGAAATGAGAAAAATGCATAACCTGTATGTTGAGGATCCTCAATGATAGATGCTACTTTCCTCTTAAAGATGTCCTTAATGGAGTGAAGACTAATGTCCTTGATGATGGTGGCTGAGTTTACAACGCTTTGTAGCCTTTTCCTGTCCTGTCCATACCAGACGGTGAAGCAATCATTCAGAATGCTCTCCATAGTCCATCTGAGACATTTGCAAGTCTTTGGTGGCACACCAAATCTCCTCAAACTCCTAATGAAATATAACTGCTAACATCCCTTTTTCAGAATTGCATTGACATGATGGCTCCAGAATACATCTTCAGAGATATTGGTACCTTGCAATCTGAAGTTTTTTGCCCTCTCCATTGCTGACCCCTCAATGAGGACTGGTTTGTGTTCTCCTTCATTCCCCTTGCTGAAGTCTACAATCATTTCCTTTGTTTTACTGACAAGGTTGTTGTTGCGACGGCAAATTTACAGTGGTTGATTAACCTACAACCAGCAAGTCTTTTGGGGGGGTGGGGTGAAAAGAATTGGAGTGTTTTGAGGAATCCCAAGCTCTCAGAGTGAAAAACACAATTCTGGAGCGACTCAGCAGGTCAAACAGTGTCCTTTATGTAGCAAAGGTAAAAATACATAATTAATGTTTTGGGCTTGAGCCCTTCATCTAAGTAAGAGAAAATGCCGATGAGAATCTGATCAAAAGAGTTTGGGGGATGGGGAAGTGGGGGGTGGTGGCAAAGGCAGGAGATGAGAAAGGAGGGAGGGGTCAGCAGCAATGAGGGGGAGGAGGGATGGCTGGGTGGATGGAAGAAGTGGAAAGACAGGAAAAGGGAGAGGGGAAAGAAAAGGTGAGCTGGTTTAATAGAAGGCAGTAAAGTCAATATTAATGCCATATGGCTGGAGAGTTCCCAGACGGAAAACAAGGTGTTGTTCCTCCAATACGTGGGTGGTCAGGGTGGGATAGTACACAAGGCCAATGACAGACATGTGAATGCGAGAATGGAAATGGTTGGCCACTAGGAGGTCGCTGTGGTTGCAAACAGAGCAGAGGTGCTGAACGAAGCGATGTCCCAGTCTATGACCTGTCTCTCCAATGTAGGGAATGTCACAAAACGTGCAATGTTTGCAGTAAATAAGTCCTCTGGATGTACAAGCGAAGTGTTGCTTTATGTGAAAGGCCTTTTTGGGGCTTTTTGTCCTCTGGATGTACAAATGAAATTCCTCACAAACAGGATCTTCTTCTTGTACTACTGATTAGTCAAAATGGTAGAGCAACTTTAGGGTGATATCCATCAATCAATTACTTGTGTTAATTGTCAACTACAATTACAATGCATAAAAGTGCTTGAAGAACTCAACAGATCATTCAGCATCTACAAGAAACAGTAGACAGTTGACATTTCTGGCCTGAACCTTCACAACTGCTGATTTCCTCTAGCACCATTTTTGTGTTTTGTTCCAGTTCTCCAGCATCTGCAGACTTCTTGTTTAACCTGTCAACTACATTGTTTCTTTCTGACTTTTCTGTGTCTCCTGGTCACAGCCCGAGAAGTCTTGGATCTGAAGTTCGGAACCTCAGCATTGCCGGTATCGTTCGTTCAACTCTAGTAGTTGGTAGTGACCTAAATCACACCAAATCTGTCAGCTCAGCAAATGAAATAAGGTAGCTTCACCAATGGAATGAATGAATGAGTCATGTGTGCAGGTGTATATGTGTACTAATTGGGAGAAATGTTCAAATAAAGGGGCATTATAGTCAGATAAGGTTAAAATGTGCTTGAAATCTGTATTATTTCACCATTTTCCTTATTTTCTTTGGTGAATGGCAAAAAAAACAGGTTTGTGCCAGTTATTAATGGCATTGCTTTACTCAGACTAGTAGCTAATCCCATTTTTATAATTTTAATAATGTAAGTTTGAGTTACATTGAGTAGCAGATCCTTTTATTAGCACCCAAAGGATAGAACTGTACTTGGTGATACTTGTATTTTTAAATAGTTAGAAATTAATAGCATGTTAGTACCGTGTTACAGAGCATCCACGAATGTAATGTGTTCAAATAGTAAAATTGTGATGTGTCTTCACGTTACACCAGCATGTAGTTTCTTTGGTTGTAACATACTGGAATTCTAAATCCAGGAGCTGTATAATTAGCAGCACTGGGTGAAAGGATTTCTAAAAGTTTAATAAGCAAGTGATGGTTCAACTAAATACTGTTTCCCCTTTGTGAAAATTTCAGGTCTTTAATTATGTAGCCCAAAATACAGGTCATATTTAAAAATGTCACATGCAAGAATACGGAATCAATATGTCAGTGATTTTCAATGAAATTGTGTTAGTTGTTCAGAATCTAAATATTTGTTCTCTTTGTCCTCAAGTGGTTTTCAAGCACTCAGTTGATCAGTGGCAACTGTAAATGCCTGTCCTTGGTTTGTCTGCTCTGCAGATGCTGCAGCCACAAGGCACCCACTTTATGTCTACAAGGGTTGGAATTAAATCTTTCAGTGAGCTTAACAATTGTTGACAGCAGGATGTCTGAAGTAGCTCCCTCCTGATGGTTAGGTCCTTTAAATGCACAAAGACTTTATATGATAAAAACAAATCAAAGGTGTTTGTTTATATGATGCAGTACATCAAATGCCACCACCAAATATTTCAAGTGTGTTTATAATGCAGATGTAGTGCAATAGCAGTGGAATGCTCCTGCAGGATGTTGGAAATCAAGGTTTGCTATGCTCTCCCTGCTGACTATATCAATGGGTAATGTACCCAGCTGTAGCTCCAGCAGACAAGGTCAAGGAACTAGAGCTGCACTTGGATGCACTTATGATCATCCAGGATGCCAAGAGCATCATAGAAATTACTTTCACTGAGGTAGTTTCACCTAAGGATCAACTGCCAGATAAATGGGTAACCACCAGGAGAGGCAAGGGGATTAAGCAGACAGTGCATGGTTCCATCAATAACAGCTAAACCAGTTCAGGGGCGAACAGTAGCAGTCAAGTCAGTGGCTCAGAGAGTTAAGGGTGCAGGCAAGCAATAGTAATAGGACATCTGAGAGTAAGGGAAACAGGCCCGAGGTTCTGTGGCCGTGGAAGCGACACCGTGATTGTGGGTTGCCTCCTGGGTCAAGGATGTCACTGACCGGTTGGAGTACATTCTTAAGAAGGAGGGTGTACAGGCAGAGTACATCATATACAAACGACATAGATAAAGTAAAGGATGAGGTCCTGCCCAATAAGTATAGGCAGTTAATTAAGAGGTTAAGAAGCAGGACCTTGAGGGAAGCAATCTCTGGATTACTCCTGATGCCATGTGCTAGTGAGCTCAGAAATAGGTAAGTAGGTCAGATAATTGGTGTCCGAGGAGCTGGTGAGGAGAAACGGATTCAGGTTTTTGGGTCTTTGAAATATCTTTTGTGGAAGAGGCAACATGAGAAATATGTTGCACGAACCAGAGGGGCCAACATCCTGGCAGGTAGGTTTGCTACAGCTGCAATTTTGCAAATTATAGTAAAGTGGCTAGTATTGTAGAAAATGAAGACCATTGTTGAAGAGTGAAGAAAAATCTTGATCATTTGAGTGGGGAGAGGAATGGTTGATGGAACTTAATACTGAGAAATGTGAAGTTTTGTATTTTGAGAGACCTAATGTGGGTGGGAACTACATAGTGAATGGTAGGATTCTGGGCAGTGTTGTAGAGCAGAGGGATCTAGGAGTACAAGTTTGTAGCACCTTGAAAGTGGCATCACAGGTAGATAGGTTTTTAGTACATTCGCCTTCATCTGGAGTACTGAGTTTGGAATTTGGGAGGGCACGTTGCAGTTGAACAAGACATTGTTAAGGGCACATTTTGAGTATTGTGTTCACTTTTGATCACTGTACTAAATATATTTTCAAGTGGAGAGGGAGCAGAGTAGATTTCTAAGGATATTGCCAAGACTCGGGTATGAGAGGTGATCTCATAGAGGTGTACAAAATCATAAAAAGAACGGAAGATCTGACCAAAGTAGGAGACTGAGAA
The DNA here is from genome assembly GCF_036971445.1 of Narcine bancroftii. Taxonomy (NCBI): domain Eukaryota; kingdom Metazoa; phylum Chordata; class Chondrichthyes; order Torpediniformes; family Narcinidae; genus Narcine; species Narcine bancroftii. Next base: position 94,785,545 of record NC_091472.1, on the reverse strand, counting down.
CCAAAAGACTCACGTTTAAGGTGAGTGGGGAGAGATTTCATAGGAACCTGAGGAGAGATGAGTGTATGGAACAAGAAGCTGGAGGAGGTAGTTGAGGCTGGTACTATTGAAACATTCCAGAAACATTTTGACAGATAAATGGATAAATTTAGAAAGATATGGGCCAAACACATGCAAGTGGGACTAGTGCGGGTGGAACATTTTGGTTGGCATGGCAAGTTGGGCTAAAGACACTGTATCCATTCTGTATCACTCTATAATATGTTAAAGGTCAATAATGTGATTTTGTTATTTGAAAATAGGGGTTCAAGTGTCCCTGAAAATGATCGCCTTGCGTCTATAGCAGCTGAGCTTCAGTTCAAGTCACTGAGCCGACATTCCAGTCCTACAGAAGACCGTGAAGGTGAGAAAGTTGTAGGAGTCCATATCATGGCCACAGTGAACTTTGTACTGGTCTTGCACAATCTTTCTCAAACATTTCTCTCTCTCTCTCTCTACCCTCTTGATCTCCTGAGCTCAACTATGAGAACCTCCTGTCCCCTCAAACTAGAGACAGAAAGATAGTTTAAAAAGTCATTGATCTGAAATGTTTATTCTGTTTCTCCCTCCATTTGCTGCCCAACCAGCTGAGTGTATCCAGTGTATTTCATTTTGACCTTAAGGTATCTGGGGCAATAAGCAGATCTCTCCCCTTGGGTATGGTTTCCCAACCCCTCTCATCCATCAATCTGCCATCATTGTCCGCTTGTTTCAAATATCCACCACAATAATACAGACAGGGCATATTTTTCCCAAACTGTAGCTCCTCCTGGAGCCTTGCATCTGGTCTATGTTCAGTGCTGTTTCCTTTGAAAATGGTCATCTTCCCAGCAATTCCTGTTTAAATTTCACCAAAAGCTTCTGCCCTTGCTTTTGGACACGTGTAGAATGATTTGTGTGTGGTAAGAATGTCCCTTTCATCTTTTGTGATTTGTATGCTGCCCTTGACAATTAATTAAATTTTTAAATTTAGATATACAGCACTGTAGCAGGCCATTTTAGCCCATGAGTCTGTTCTGCCCAATTTACACCCCTTTGACCTACAACCCCTGGTACGTTTCGAATGGTGGGAGGAAACTGGAGCACCCGAATAAAACCCACGCAAACATGGGGAGAGCATACAAACTCCTTAACTGACAGCGCAGGATATGGACCCAGTCCTAATCGCTGATGCTGTAAAGGTGCTGCGCCAACCGTGCCGCTCAACTGGGAGGAATTGCTGTCTGACTCCATTCTCCACTCTCCGTCCATTGCTGTAAATGAGGCTGCAATGCTACTTTTTCCAATTGATCAATGCTGGGGGCTCCCTCTGCTTTTCCATTCCATTACAGCAGTATGAGCTAAAAACATTAGGCTTCTGATGTCTTCCCCACCAACTCTTACAATTCTCCACTAACGTAAGAGTGCCACAAAATGCATATTGCTTCTGGTTCACTCCACACCATGGTGCCAGTTTTAGTGTAAGATTAAAAGTCGAACCACTGCACCATGATATAATGGACATACTTGTAATTTGGTTGAAATTGCTAATACTTCATCATCAATCACATTGCACTTGGCAAAACTGACTATTTCAAAACCATTTTTTCTCCCTAGAACCAACATACCCTAAAGGGGATCCAGGTGTGACTGTGCGAAGAAGCTGGGAGCTCCGTTCTCTGTTAAGTCAATCAAAAGGTATTAGTGTTATTCTGTTAGCATGCTCTTTATGAAATTTCAAGTTTTTTTTATACCATTTTAAAATCTTTAGTTTTGTTTTTAATTTCTAAGCTTTCGTTGAAAGAGCAATATTCATGACAAATATTTAGAAGTAGAATAAAAGATGTATCCTTCCTGCATATTTCTTGAGGTTTGTTAATTTATGGATTGTCACACGTAAAGGATAAATGTGGCATGTTCATAAACTATTTGATGTGGGTAATTAATCAAGCAAAACACTGTTTGATGCCCCACACAGTGGGAAGGTGGTTTTGATGCACTATTTTATTCTGCCTGGGATTTGTTGTTGGTTTAAGTTGGAACATTGCTATAAAGATCAGCAATTGGTATATGTATTGTGTACATATGCTGTAGGACCTAGGTATTAATTACTGGGTTAAAAATGCAGGTTCAACCTATGTAAATGTCCTGATCTGCATCAAGGAGGTGCAGATACCAAGTGGTAACGTCAGACTATATTGGCTGAAATGAACTCACGAGTTGGAAAATGCAGTTGCTGCTCCAGTGACTCAGTCTGTGTGAGGATAAAGATAAAGGGAATAGATGGTGCAAGGGGTGGTGGTGCTGACTAAGAAATGATAGTCAAGAGTTGCAGATTACTTGAATTAAAACAAAAGAAGGAATGACTGGGTGGCAGGGGTGTAATTCTGGAATGGTGAGCTTCATAAATTCTGACAATCTGATACCCTGGGGACTTTGGTCCCAAACTAGCAGCTCTTCCAGACTATACAAATGCACTCTTAAAACTGCATCCCACTTTTAATTTTCTCTTTTCGGTTTTACATTGTTGCGTAATAAACATTTTTGAGATTGAGGTGAGTGTTAATGCAGCATATTTACATAGCCCCAGCAAGTTTAAGAGAAGTGCTGGAAACCAATACTCACTGGAGCTCTGTTCAGGTGCTCTTTTTAAACTTGTTGGGGCCCAATGGAATGTAGGGCTTGGGCTATAGTAATCTAGATGCTGGATCATCAGGGTTTCTGCACATTGTGACAGCAGATTTTTGCGCTTTGTGTTCCATTATTTTCCTTGGCTTTGTTTTTTTTCCTGCTTTCATCTTTTCTGATTCTGTCCATTGAGTAATTTCAAGTTGAGTTGAAAACCAAAGGAGGAAACACAATTCTTATCACATAATTGAATCTTCAAAAGACAAGCAGTAAATCAGCGACATGGCCTGTTTCCATGCCGTAAACAGTTATATGGTTAATTGCAGCATTTCCCTTAATGTTATCTAATGCATTTCATATTGTAGGAGAGAGAGCATGGTGATTCGATTATGATTCATTTGTTTGGTGTGCATTCCCACTGAAACTCGTTTATTTTGATTTCCTAGATGTAGCTACCAAACAGAGTAGAATTGATGCTGTACGAAAGTCGATCAAGTCCTTCGAGGAGAAACAGAATTGCCAGATGAAGCAGAAAAATATAATTGGTCAAATCTGCGATATTCCTAAATCTTACGACAACGTCATGCAAGTTGGATTAAGAAAGGTCACGTTTAAATGGCAAAGAGGAAACAAAATAGGTAATATTGGGATTAAAGAGATAAAATATAATCTTAAATTTGCAATATTTCACATGCAGAAATTGTGCTACAGAGTAAACATGGTTGCTCTACTTTTCTTGGGTTTAGTATGCATGCTGTTTTAAACATGTAAACTCAGCTGCGGCCTGATCTTTGTTGTTTTACTCTGAACAAAAAAACCGGAGCCTTTTGAAATCAATAAGACATTGTCCATTGCCTGATCTTAGCCTGCTTTTCCAGTGCATTCTTAAGCAAGAGGCACTGAATAGTAGTTATCTATATAAATGTAGCCCAAGGGGTGTAGCAACACCACCTCTGCTTCAGCCAAGAAGGGGGTTTCTCTGCACATATTCAAGTCTCAAATTTCAGAATTTCTTGGTTAACAGAGCATCAACAATTGTAAAAATTTATACTTTTTATTTTGGCTCTAAAGCCCCAGGAGTTCACATAACCAAATGAACAAACTTTCACAAGGGAAACAATTGAAAAATACAAAAGCTGATTCCATAAGAAAGCTATGGAGTTTGTGGAATGGTATCTAGAATCCTTCATTAAAATTGATGAAATTGTTGACATTATTATTCAACATTGTGTGAATATCCAGCATTTTTTTTCTGTTCATGAAAACCATCCAGTTATTTTGCTTTTCTCTATTGAATTGCTAATGCTCGGTTCAGCATAGCATTTGCCAAAACCGATATTTAAATTTGCTCAGTTGCTTGATACTATACTTATATTTAATGATGAAGAAATTAAAATTCCTGGTTTATTACTTGGAGCTGCTTGATAAGGGCTCATCATTACATCTGTTATATTCTTGCTGGATGGACACAGGACTCCAGGTGGTCAGTAGGTCCAGATTTTGGACAGGTCAAATAGGGAGAAGTTGTTCCCATTACAAAGGTGGATGCTTGTATAGTGAGACTGTGAAGAAAACCTAGCACTGGATGGAGCATAAATGTAATCAGTTGGATGGGTTGCAATGTGTGTACTTTAAAGTGAGAAGATAGAAACATAGAAATAGGTGTGAGATTAGGCCATTTGGCCCTTCAAGCCTACACCACCATTAATTTTGGTCATTGCTGACCAGTACCCAGTACCTGTTTTCTCTCCATACCCCCGATCCCCTTTGCCACAAGGGCCAAATCTAACTCCCTCTTAAATATAGATAAGAAACCAGCTTCAACTGCTTCCCGTGGCAAAGAATTCCACAGATTCACTACTCTCTGAGAGAATTATTTTTTTCCTCATCTCAATCTTAAAAGAACTCCCCTTTATCCTTAAACTGTGACCCCCCCCCCCCTCGGTTCTGGTTTTCCCAACATTGGGAACAACCTTCCTGCATCTAGCCTGTCCAATTCCTTAAGAATTTTATACATTTCTATATTTATATATTTCTACATTTCCCCACTTAATCTTCTAAACCCTAGCAAGTATAAGCCTAGTTGATTCAGCCTTTCTTCAAATGCAAGTCTTGACATCCCTGGTATCAATCTAGTGAGCTTTCTTTGTATTCCCTCTATGGCAAGGATGTCTTTCCTCAGATAAGGAGACCAAAACTGTACACAATACTCCAGGTGTAGTCTCACCAGGGCCCTGTACAGCTGCAGTAGAATCTCTCTGCTCCTGTACTCAAATCCTCTTGCTATGAATACCAACATACCATTCACTTTCCTCACTGCCTGTGGTACCTGCATGCCCACTTTCAATGACTGCTGCACAGCAACACTCAGGTCTCGTTGCATTGCTCCTTTTCCTAATTGGACACATTGAGGTAATAATCTTTCTAGTTCTTGCCTCCAAAGTGGATAACCTTACATTTATCCACATTATATTGCATTTGCCATGCAGTAGCCCACTCAATTAACTTGTCCAAGTCACCCTGCATCCTCTTAGCATCCTCTATGCAACTAACTGCCACCCAGCTTGGTGTTGTCTGCAAACTTGCTTTCTATTCCCTCATCTAAGTCATTGATATATATTGTAAATAACTGTGGTCTTAGCACTGAGCCTTGCGGTTCCCCACTAGTCACTGTCTGCCATTCTGAAAAGAACCCATTTATTCCTACTCTTTGCTTCCTGTCTGTCAACCAATTCTCTTTCCACCTCAATACCATACCTCTTATACTGTTTGCTTTAAATTTGTACACTAATCTCCTGTGTGGGACCTTATCAAAAGCCTTCTGAAAGTCCAGATATACCATTTCCCCTGGTTCTCTCTTATCCACTCTACTAGTTACATCCTCAAAAAATTCTACAAAATTCATCAGACTTCATAAAATCATGCTGACTCTGTCTGATGATATCACTATTTTCCAAATCACATCTTTAATAACTGACTCTAGCATTTTCCCCACTACCGATGCAAGGCTAACTGGTCTATAGTTTCCCATTTTCTCTCTCTCTCCCTTCTTAAAAAGTGGGGTTACATTTGTCACCAATCCTCAGGAACTAATCCAAAATCTTAAGAGTTTTGAAAAATTATCACTAATACATCTACTATTTCTTGGGCTACTTCCTTAAGCACTCTGGGATGCAGACTATCCGGCCCTGGGAATTTATCTGTCTTTAATCCCTTCAATTTACCTAATACCACCTCTCAACTTACATTTATTTCCTTCAGTCCTTCCCTCACATTAGATCCTCGATTCCTGAAGAATCCTTGTTCCCCATGATCAATTCACCTGTTTCTGACTGTAATGGACCCACATTTGTCTTGACTAATCTTTTCTCTTTACATATCTATAAAAGCTTTTATGGTCATTGTTCATGTTCCCTGCCAGCTTTCTCTCATAATCCTTTTAACCTTTCCTAATTAATCCTAAGATTGGATGTGTTGTGGACAGCGAAGAAGGTTTTCTAAGCTTGCAGAGGGATCTAGACCAGCTGGAAAAAAGGGCTGAAAAATGGCAGACGGAATTTAATGCGGACAAGTGTGAGGTATTACATTTTTTAAAGACATTTTGGAAGCACAAACTAAGAAAGGACATACACGGTAAATGGTAGGGCACTGAGGAGTGCGGTAGAACAGAGGGATCTGGGAATACAGATACATAATTCCCTGAAAGTTGTGTCACGGGTAGATAGGGTTGTAAAGAGCGCTTTATAAATCAAAGTATTGAGTACAGGAGTTGGGATGTTATGTTAAAGTTGTGTAAGACATTGGTGAGGCCAAATTTGGAGCATATTGTGCAGTTTTGGTCATTTAACTACAGGAAGGATATTCATAAGAATGAAATAGTGCAGAGAAAATTTACTCGGATGTTGCCTGGAATTAAGGAACTGTGTTATAGGGAAAGGTTAAATGGATTAGGACTTTATTCCCTGGAGTGTAGAAAAGTAAAGGGAGATAAAATTATGAGCGGGATAGACAGAGTAAATGTAGATAGGCTTTTTCCACCGAGAATAGGTGAGATACAAACCAGAGGACATGGGTTAAGAGTGAAAGGGGAAAAGTTTAGGGGGAATATGAGGGGCAACGTCTTCACACAGAGAGTGTTGGGGGTGTGGAACGAGGTGCCAGCTGAAGTAGTGAATTTAAGAAAAAAGTGGGCAGGTACATGGATGGGAGAGATATGGAGGACTATGGATTTGGTGCAGGTCAGTGGGACTAGGCAACAAAAATGGTTCGGCACAGTTTAGAAGGGCCGATGAAGCCGGTTTCTGTGCTGTAGTGTTCTATAGTTCTCTGGTTCTAAGAGAGATAATAATATTCACAGTAATTCTTGTGCAAAAATATGCAACGTAATTCTACAGACAGTCCAGTTTTGCTGTTGGAGCAGTTTGTGATTACTGTTACAGGGTTAGGTTTAAGAGTCTGACAGTTATTGAAAAGAAACTTCTTGAACCTAGATGTTCTGGTTTTCAGGCTTCTGTACATTCAGCCTGAAAGGAGCAGTGAAGAGGTTGGGACCTTTATGATGTTTGCTCCCTCCTTGAGGTAGTGCCATACTTAAGATTTAGATTTAGACAAATACAGCACGGTAACGGGTCATTTCAGCCCACTAGCCCACCAAATTTGCATACATTTTGAAAGGTGGGAGAAAACCTGAGCCCCTGGGGGAAGCCCACACAGACACAGGGAGAACATACAAACACCTTACATACAGTGTAGGATTTGAACCCTGGTCGTGACCACTGGTGCTGTAAAGGCATTGTGCTAACCGCTACACCAACCATGCCGCCCCATGGTTGGTGTAGCAGATGTCTGAAATGGATTTGAGGCCTGAGCCTGTGATGGACTAGGTTTACTACCTTGTGGAACCTTCTGAGTTCCTGGGCATTTTAATTTCCAAACTAGACTAGGATATAACCAGTTTGGTAAGCGTATCCGATAGCATGATGACATGCCAGATCTCCATGTACTTCTTGGAATGTAGAGTTGTTGGTGTGCCTTCTTCATGGCTGCCTCGATGTACTGGCTCCAGGAGAAATTTTCTAATAATATGAACTCCAAGGAACTTGAAGCTCTGAATCCTCTCCATCCCCATCCAACTTAAAACATTTGAACCAACATTAATTAATTTGGTCCTTCTGTGCAAGACGTCTTTGTACTGGGAAGCTACTTTAGCTGATAGTTTGATTTATTAAAGCATATTTTCAATATTTGGCAGGTAATGTTAAGTACACTCCAAAGTTGTTTTGATTTGAGTTATTGTAAGGTCAATATAAATGGATGGTAGATAGTTAGTACAGTCTCTGGCTGTGATTAATATCAGGTTGATGTCCATGTAAACAAAATGTATCTTTCTGGTTTGAATAAAATGATTTAATTTAATTTAATTTACACTGATGAAGAAGGTGAACAGACTTGGGCATAACAGTCCACAAGTGGTGCTGGTCAGACCTGTGTAAGGACAGCATGACAGCAGTTATTCATGCCAAATACAGATTGGTGCAATATAATTTCTTGCATCGACTGTACCTCCCACCACAAAAATCACATAAATACAAACCATAAATCTCAGAAATGTGCTTTAGGTGTGGAGATTGGAACCTTTATCCATTCAACCTGGCTGTGTACAAAAGTGAGATCCTTCAGAGAGGACCTGGAGGACATTCTGAAAAAAAAATTATAAAGCTGGATTTTACACAGGATTTGGAATTGTACCCTCTGGGAAACATTATGGACACGAGGTTTAAACTGACCAGATACAAAATTCAGTTTGTGACGCTCACCTTGTCGGTAGCCAAGAAATGTATTGAGTCCCAACTAAATATTACATGATGGAATACGGAGATGTAGTTGCATTCCTCTGGAGAAAATCATGTACTATTTAAGGAGAAAATATGACACATTCTTTATAGTATGGCAGCCTTATCTGCAACATATGTGGTAGGTACACAGATATAGTTACACCCCTTTTAAATAAAAGGTAAAAATTTGTACTAATAGTGGAACGACTGAGATAAATGAATTGGATCGTGGCGCAGATGATGTGCTCTTGTTTTTCTTTTCATTTTACATTATGTCACTTTGAGTTTATATTTGGTTCCTTTAAGGGTCTGTAACTCTATAGATTTTTTTTTATGTTTGTTTAGGGAGGGAAGGAATGATATGGGAGGGAAGAGAGAGGGGTGGGCAGGGGGAAAAGGGCTCTGAATGTAATATATCATTGTTGAATAAAATATTCAAAAAAAAATTGGTGAACATCTTAAGCTTCCCAATTTGATTGAATCTGCAACAATGGAGCTCTCAGTTCATGCACCTGAAAGATCTGCCCACTACATAACAATATTCTTTGTTTCTGCAGGTGAAGGACAGTATGGGAAAGTGTACACATGTATAAATGTAGATACTGGAGAGCTAATGGCAATGAAGGAAGTAAGTGCTTTTTGTATTTAGGGAAAGTACTTTCAAACTTCTTGCTGGCTGTATCCATGCCACTGCACACAGTACGCCCTTGCATCACCTGCACTCCAGAAGAAACAAGTCTCTTTGCCTGTACCAGGATATGTTTCACTGAGCACTTAGAGATCAACATCCAAATACAGAAAGCATACTGATATTTCGCCTGGGTTGATCCTCACAAAAATTGATTCTCCCATTCCTTGATGAATCATTGCAGTATTGGCATTAAAAGTAGTTTTGTAATGTATGAAATTTAGAAACATTATAGGGAAAATATATTTCTAGCTGGAAAATAAATAAAAAATCCTTTTATTATTATGTTATCTTTTCAAATCCTTGTGAGGATTCTTTTGCATCAATATTTGTACCTTTGTAGTGAACTGGCTTGACTCCCACCTTGGCCTCTTTAAACTTGACCTTATCCTAAACTCTGCTTATATCCATGTGCACCAAATTAGTATCATGCAGTGACCTTTTGCTACCTTCCCTATATTAGGTCTAGACATTTTGGTTCTCTGGGTCTACCCTTCCATCCTTGCCAGCTGAGCCACCAAAATTGTCCCACTGTACTCTCACTTGTGATTTGTCCTTATTGAATATCACTTCTGTCTTAGCATCTTATTTGGCTTGAGCTGATTTTTTTTGACTATCGCCTATTGAACACAAGATGATTTGTATCATTGATGAACTTCCTCCAGCTCCAACATGGTGAACTTCAGCCAGCTACAGTCCTCTACCATGATGGCACCTGCATTACTGAACTTGGCTTTGGCTTCTGATCAGAAATTTTGAACCAGTGCTTTGTTTATTTTCTTTTACTAAATGTCAGCCCATAAATGATGAACTGACTATTCAATCTTGCTCAGTTCCTGATAGCAGAGGCAATGCTATGCATGTCAAATATAAGTATGGAGGTTTGTCAAAGTTTTCTAAATCAATATTTCGAGGTACCAATGAGAGAGGATGCAGTCCTTGATCTCCTATTAGACAGTTCAGATGACAGAAGTATGTGCAGGTGAATATTTTGGGTCCAGTGACTATAATGTCATTCGTTTCAAGTTAATTATGGCTAAAGAGAGATCTAGTCCTCGAGTTGAGATTCTCATTTGGAGAAAGGCCAATTTTATGGAAATGAGAAAGGATCTAGGAAGAGTGGATTGAGATAAGTTGTTTTCTGGCAAGAATGTGTTCAGAAAGTGGAAGGCCTTCAAAAGCGAAATGTTGAGAGTGCAGAGTTTGCACGTTCCCATCAAAATTAAAGACAAAATTACCAGCATAGGAAACCTTGGTTTTCAAGGGATATTGGCGATCTGGTTAAGAAGAAGAGAGATGTATAGCAGGAAAAGGCAACAAGGAGCAAATGAGGTACTAGAAGAGAATAGAAATGTAAGAAAATATTTAAGAAAGAAATCAGGAAGGCAAAAAGAAGACATGAGGTTGCTTTGGCAGATAATGTGAAGGTAAACCCGTAGAGTAAAAGAATAGTTTTTAAAACTCCAAATTTATTCCAGATTTGTTCAAATGTCATCAATTTTCCCTGCTCAAAACAATTTTCGATATACTTGATCCCACTCTGAGACCAAATTTCTAGAATTTTATTATTAATAGTTGATGGAATTAATTTATTTTGAACTAGGGGTGTTTTGGGTGAGAGCCCCACCCAACACCAATTTGACCATTGAGTTTATTCCAAATTAATATGTTTTAGTAAGGGAGCTTCCTTAGGACCAGATAGTAATTTTAGAATTCCATTTATATATTATATTTTCTGCTATCTTCTCACAAACCTTATGCAATTCCAATTCTACCTAAGATGATTTGTCTCCTCTGTCAAAGAGGAAGGTGACAAACTTCATTTGGGTTGCCCAGTAATATTTTTTAAAGTCTGGGAGCCTTAATCCTCCTGGTTCATAATTCCAGATTAATTTATGGATAGAGACTATGGGAAACTTACCATTCCACTGAAACTTCCTAATATATTTATTTAAATTCTGAAAGAATCGTTGTGGTACTAAAACAGGTAGGTTTTGGAAAAGATATTGAAATTTAGGCAATATATTCATTTTAATACAATTGACTTTCCATTCAAAGTAATTTGAAGTTATCCATTTATTTAAATCATCCTCAATTTTCCAAAGCAAGGGAAGATAATTCAACATATAAATTCTGTAAGTTATTATCTATCTTAATATCTAAGTATTTTATCCCACTAAGAGGCCACTTAAATTGAGAGTCTCTTTTAACATGATCATAATTCCACCCATAAATGGCGTAACTTCGCTTTCACCACAATTAACTTTATAGCCCAAGAAAATCCCGAAAAACTCCAATTTATGTTTTTAAAAAAATTGTTTTCTCCTTTTTTTCTGCTCTCTTCAGTTAAGATCCTATTTAAGGGATAAATTAAGTCCAGCACTGACCTTACTGCAATGTACTGAAACATTCTGGTTTGAAAGGGGATCACAAAGAAATTTATCTCAAAAATGTAGTTTTTACTTCAAGCAGAAGCCCCTAAACAAGGGCTAGATCAGCCAGTTGAGAGATGGGAATCAGATTTGGTTATAGAAATTAATCTATTTTGCTGGTCTGACCTGTGTTGCGACAGCATGAGCAATACAATTAATGTAAAGTATAAACTGGGGAAATATCATTTTTTTCATCAGCTGCACCTTACTCCTCAAAAATTAAATAAATTGAAATCTGATTTATCAAATTTATGTTTTTGATGTGATCAAGATATAGGGACATTTTTGCATTCAACCTGGTCATGCCCTAAGGTGAGATCCTTCTGGGAAGATTTAGGGTATCTCCTGGAACAGATTACCAGAATTCTATGCACTCAGGTGCCAGAATTGTTTTTATTGGGGAAATTAGCAGATTTCAGACCTAAAATTAGATTGTTAAAATATCAAATGAAATTTAGAGGTGGCCAGGAAGTGCATAGGCATTTCTTGGAAATCTAATTCCCAACTGTATCTGACCTGCTGGAAGTCAGAAGCCCTGGAGAAGATTACTTACAGCCTCAGAAAATGTTACATTTTTAAGAATATGGAACCCATATTTAAGATGTACAGGGCTTAATCTTGATGATTACCCACTCCAGTCTCCAATACTATAATCTCCAATATCTAGCGATGTCTATGACCTTAAGGGAGGAAGTAAGCTCTAGATGAATCATGTAATGTTTCATCTGTCTGTAATTAGTGCTTTTGGAAAAAGATGATTTTGTCACATATGGGAGAATTATGTCTTTTTCTTTTTTTCATTTTCCTTTGTGAGAGGGGATTTTTCTTTTTTCTGTTTCCTACTTTTCTTTTAAGGATCTTTACAGTGTGTAATTTTGTATTTATGAACAAGAGTGCAGAATTTGATCATTGTGATCTTGTGTTGATTCTTCCTCCTTTGTATATCAACATGTAATTTGGTTTTGATATTTTATTGTACATATCTGTGATGTTTCTTTGATTTTTGTTTTGTAACTTCATGTTGATTGAAAATCCATAATTTAAAAAAAGAGTAAAAGGATAGTAAGGGACAAAATTAGTCCCCTAGAAGGTCAGAGTGATCGTCTATGTGTGGAGCCTCACGAAATGTGGGAGATCTTAAACAGTTTTTTTACATCAGTATTTACTCAGGAAACTGGCATAGTGTACAAGGAAGGAAGGGATACAAGCAGTAGTGGAATGGAACTTGTAGAAGTTAAAAAGGAGGAGGTGCTTGATGCCTTACAGCAAATAAAGGTAGATAAATTCCCCCAGGTCCTGGCAGAAATATTTAAAATGTCCTTAGCCATGGGTGAGGTGCCAGAGGATTGGAGGGTAGTTCTTGTTATCCGTTATTTAAAAAAGGCTCCAAAAGTAAACCAGGAAATTACATGCTGGTGAACCTGACATCTGTAGTAGGTAAATTATTGGAGGATGTTCTGAGAGATCGAATATACAAGTATTTGGACAGCCAAGGGCTGATTTAGGATAGTCAGCATGGCTTTGTGCGTGGTAGGCTCTGTTTAATGAGTTTTTTGAGGAGGTTACCAAGAAAGTAGATGAAGGCTGTGGACTTTAGTCATGTAGCCTTTGACAAGGTCCCACGTGGGCAGTTAGTTCAGAAGTTAGTTCAGAAGGTTCACACACTAGGTATCCATGGAGAGGTTGTAAACTGGATTCATAATGGGCTGAATAGGAGAAGCCAGAGAGTATTGATGGATGATTGCTTCTTAGACTGGAGGCCTGTTATTAGCGGTGTGCCTTAGGGATTGGTGCTAGGACCATTGTAGTTTGTTGTCTATATCAATGATCTGGATGATAATGTGGGAAATTGGATCAAGTTTGCTGATGACACTAATGGAGGCATTGTGGACAGCGAGGAAAGCTTTCAAAGCTTGTAGAGGATCTGGACCAAATGGAAAAATAGACCAGAAAATGGCAGATGGAATTTAATGCAGACAAGTGTGAGATGTTGCATTTTGTAAGTACAAACCAAGGTAGGACATGCACAGTAAATGCTAGGACACTGAGGAGTGCAGAGGAACAAAGGGATCTGGGAATACAGATATATAATTCCCTGAAAGTGGTGTCACAGGTAGACAGGTTTGTAAAGAAAGATATTGGCATTTTGGCCTTCAAAATTCAAAGTATTGAGTACAGGGGTTGGGCGGTAATGGTGAGTTTGTCCAAGACATTGGTGACCAAATTTGGTGTATGTGTGCAGTTCTGATCACCTAAAAATAGAAAGGATATCAGTAAGATTGAAAGAATGCAGAGCAAATTTACTAGGATGTTGCCGGGTCTTCAGGAGTTGAGTTACAGGAAAAGATTAAACAGGTTAAGGACTTTATTCCTTGGAGCGTAGAAGAGCGTAGATTTGATAGAGATTTACAAAATTATGAGGGATATAGACAGAGTAAATTCAAGTAGGCTCTTTCCACTTAGATTCGGAGAGATAAATATGAGAGGACATGGCTTTAGGGTGAAAGGGGAAATATTAGGGGGAACTTAACTCAGAGAGTGGTGGGAGTGTGGAATGAGCTGCCATCTGATGTGGTAAATATGGGCTCCCTTTTAAGTTTCAAGAATAAATTGGATAGATATATGGATGGAAGAGATATGGAGGGTTATGGACTGGATGCAGGTCAATGGAACCAGCGGAATAATATTTTGGCACAGATTAGAATGGCTGAATGGCCTGTTTTCTGTGCTTTAGTGTTCTATGCCAGTACATCTATAGAACTGACATACTCCCAATGGTTAGGTGGCCAATGCCCTATGTGGTAACTGAAAGTGGTTTTACATAGAAAATAGGTGTAGGAGTAGGCCATTTGGCCCTTCAAGCCTACACCACCATTCATTTTGATCATGGCTGATCATCAACTCAGTACCCTGTTCCAGCTCTCTCTCCATGCCCCTTGATCCCCCTAGTCACAAGTACTAAATCTAACTGTCTCTTAAATATAGCTATGGAACTGGCCTCAATCACTTCCTGTGGCAGAGAATTCCATAAATTCACCACCCTCTGAGTGAAAAAATTCTTCCTCATCTCAGTCCTAAAGGACTTCCCCTTTATCCTTAAACTGTGATCCCTGGTTCTAGACTTGCTCAACATTGGGAACAATCTTCCTGCATCTAGCCTGTCTAATCCCTTAAGAATTTTGAACGTTTCTATTAAATCTCCTCTTAATCGTCTAAACTCCAGCGAGTACAAGCCCAGTCGTTCTAGCCTTTCTTCATAAGCAAGTCGCGCCATCCCAGTTATCAATCTGGTAAACCTTTTCTGCACTTTCTCCATGGCAATGATGTCCTTCCTCAGATAAGGAGACCAAAACTGAACACAATACTCCAGGTGAGGTCTCACCAAGGCCCTATACAACTGCATCAATACCTCTCTGCTCCTGAACTTGAATCCTCTTGAAATGAACGCCAACATACCATTTGCCTTTTTTACTGCTTGCTGCACCTGCCTGCCCACTTTTAATGACATGCACAGTGACGCCCAGGTCTCCTTGCATTTCCCCTTTTCCTAATTGGATACCATTAAGATAGTACTCAGCCCTCCCATTCTTTTCTCCAAAGTGGACAACCACACATTTATCCACATTATATTGCATCTGCCATCCATTTGCCCACTCACCCAACCATATATAACCATATAACCGTTTACAGTGCGGAAACAGGCCATGTCAGCCCTTCGAGTCCACACCGGTTCATTGTAATCAATGTCAGGTCACTGGTCTGAGTGCTACTGGTACCACCTGACCAAGTCACCCTGCACACTCTTAACAGCCTCGACACAGCTTACAATCCCACCCAGCTTCGTGTCGTCTGCAAACTTGGACATGCTGTTTTCTATTTCCTCATCTAAATCATTAATATATATCGTAAATAACTGGGGTCCCAGCACTGAGCCTTGTGGGACCCCACTAGTAACTGACTGCCATTCCGAAAAGTACCCGTTTATTCCTACTCTTTGCTTCCTGTCAACCAATTCTCTATCCACCTCAATACCATATCCCCTATACCGTGTGCCTTAAGTTTGTATAGTAATCTGTGTGGCACCTTATCAAAAGCCTTCTGAAAATCCAGGTAAACCACATCTACTGGTTCTCCCCTATCCACTCTACTAGTTACATCCTCAAAAAATTCAATAAGATTAGTCAGACACGATTTTCCCTTCATAAAACCATGCTGGCTCTGACCAATGAATTCAACATTTTCCAGATGTGCCCCAATCACATCTTTAATAACTGACTTTAACATTTTCCCCACTACTAATGTCAAGCTAACCAGTCTATAATTCCCTGATTTCTCTTTCCCTCCATTTTTAAGAAGTGGAGTTACATTAGCCACCCTCTAGTCCTCAGGAACTACTCCAGAATCTAAAGAGTTTTGAAAAGTTATCAACAATGCATCCACTATTTCATGGGCTCCTTCCTTTAGCACTCTGGGATGCAGACCATCTGGCCCTGGGGACTTGTCTGTCTTTAATCCCTTCAATTTATCCAACACAACCTCATAACTTACACTTATTTTCTCCATCCCTTCCCTCACATTAGCCCCATGGTCCCCTATTATTTCCTGAAGACTATTCATATTTTCCCTAGTGAAGACTGAACTAAAGTAGTTATTGAATTGGTCTGCCATGTCCTTGTTCCCCATTACCAATTCACCTGTTTCTGACTGTAAGGGACCCACATTTGTCTTTACTAGTCTCTTTCTCTTTACATATCAATAAAAACTTTTGCAGTCATTTTTTATGTTCCCTGCCAATTTTCTCTCATAATCTCTTTTGCCTTTCCTGATTAATCCCTTTGTATTCCTCTGTAGAACTCTGAATTTCTCCCAATCCTCTGGTATTCTGTCTTTCCTGGCTAGTCTATACGCTTCCTCTTTACACTTGATACTCTTCTTGATTTCCCTTGTTATCCAAGGATGTACTACCCTCCTTGAGTTATTCTTTTTCCAAACCGGGATAAACAAATGCTGTACTTCATCCAGGTGATCCTTAAATGCTTGTCATTGCCTTTCTACAGTTAATCCTTTAAGTAACATTTGCCAGTCTAACTTAATCAATTCACGTCTCATACCCAAAAAACAATTTGCGTCTAATGGTGAACCACTTGGTAACTAGTGATCTCATATGTGTGCAGTAATTGTATCTATGTTGCCATGAAATTCTGCTCTATTGCATATCTTTGCTTGCTGTTCCCTGAAATACAAGCATGAAATTCATTTTTTATCCTAAAGAGTTAGATAATCAATGGATGGAAGATCTCAGAATTCCAAATATTCTATTGAAATGTCAAGTTTTGCACCAGAGCGTCACTTCATTAAGAACTGTGCTGTATCATTTTCTAGTGAGATTAGTGGAGATTCCAAAAGATTACAGGGTGCAGACTGATGGAGCAACAGATACACCCAAGAATACTAAGAAAACAAAAATGAGCAAAACCATAAACAATGTTAAAGATGGGATAAGTTATTCATGAGCTAAAGTCTGGGTTGGACAGATTGCCTATGGCAAATAGTTGGGCAGGATAGGTTAGTTGCCACTGGAATTCAGATGGGACAGTCGAAATATCTAATATCCTGAGGTGTCTTGTCAGGGTGGAGAGAATGTTTTTTCTATGGGAAAATATAGAACTGGGGGAATCACTAAAATTAAGGAGCCACTAGTTTAATAGAGATGAGGATGCAATTTTTTGTAATTCTCTTCCTCAAAGGGAGGTGGAAACAGTCTTCAATTGTTTGTAAGGCAATGGTAGGACAATTATTGATAAGCAAGGTGATGAATGGTATTGGAGACTTGTCTACTCAGATTAGCCAGATTTTTTTAAACAATTTGAGCGGTTGTATTGTCTATTCCCATTCCAGATCTGTGTTTGAGAGTGTACTTATGTTTCAGTAGATTCTGTTCTTCTAACCATTGAACTACTTTCAATGTGTTTATTATGTAAATATTTTTCCTTTTGGGATTCAAGTTGATAGGTAAGGAAACAGTATGGCCACCCAGACTAGATTGTGGAGAATTTTAGGAACTTATTGAATTCCTAATAGAAAGATCCCAAATGCCATTTTGAAGAAGATTTTTAAAAATTTCCAGTATCCTGATATTTTTTATATAACCAACAAGTCAAGCCAGCTGATGTGGTATTATCTTGCTGGTTTTTGCAATTTTGGTGAGTACGCTTTGGCATAAGTTTCCACTACAACACACTGCGAAGAAAATTACTGGTATTTAATTGTCTGTAAAAGCGAAATGTCCTGAGTTTCTGAATGATGCTTTATGAAATCAACTTTTTCTTTTTTTAACATTAACTTTATGGTTTGATGTTCTTTTATCCATAGATTAGATTCCAGCCAAATGATCACAAAACTATCAAGGAGACTGCAGATGAATTGAAAATTTTTGAAGGTATCAAACACCCAAACCTGGTTAGATATTTTGGTGTAGAACTTCACAGAGTAAGTAATTCAAATATCCATGAGTCATACTGATTCATGACGTCTGTTTTGCAGAGAAGAGCAATTTGCTTTGATTTCCTCTCCCATTGACCTGTATTGAGCTAATATTTTCAGATGTGCAAGGCATGAATGGTCTTTATATGTCACTGCACCAATATTAAACTTTCTCTTTCAATTCAGAGAAAATTTTGTCATGTTTCCATTAATATCCAGGAACTAGGAAATAGCTAAAGGAAGTACAAAACCTTAGCTAAAGAAAGATTTAAATCCTCAATCTCTTGTCTGGATCTTTTAATTGACCTCCTAGCACAGTACAATGTACCAAACCTTTCCATCAGTCGGATGACACTAAGATAGGTGGCAGAGCAGGAACTGTTGAAGAAACCGTAAAATTACAGAAGGATATAGGCAGATTGGGAGACTGGGCAAAAAAATGGCAGATGAAGTACAATGTTGAGAAGTGTTCGGTTCTATTTTTGGCAGCAGAAATAAACAGGCAGAGAATGATGTGGATGGGGAAAAAATTCAACCCTCGGAGATGCAAAGAGACCTGGGTGTCCTCATGCAGAGAAATCTAAACATTAATGCCCAGGTGGGATTGGTAGTGAAGGTGGCGAGTGGTAGTGTTTAATAGTAGAGAGGTGTTAATGAGACTCTATGGGGCACTGGTGAGACCCCATTTAGAGTACTGTGTACAGTTTTGGGCTCCCTATCTTAAAAAGGATGTGATGTTGTTGGAGAGGGTACAGAGGAGATTTACCAGGATGATTCCTGGAATGCAGGGACTAGCGTATGGAGAGTGTTTGGCAACTCTTGGGTGGTATTTGTTGGGGTATAGGAGAATGGTGGGGGGGGGGATTCTCATAGAGACATTTCAAATATTGAAAGGTTTTGACAGAGTGAACGTGGATAAGATGTTTCCCTTAATGGTTGAATCGAGGATAAGGGGCCATAGTCTTAAAATTAGAAAAGTTATCCAATTAAAACAGAGAGGAGGAAGAGCTTCTTTAATCAGAGGGTCATGGATCTGTGGAACTCACTACTGCACAAAGCAGTGGAGGTCAGATCACTGGGAGTATTTTAACAGGAAATGGACAAATAGGGTATCAAGAGATATGGGGGAAAGGCTGGAAATTGGAATTAGGTGTGAGCATAATTCAGCTTAGTGTAGAGTCACAGAACAGGCTTGATGGGCCTAATGGCCTGCTTCTTCTCCTTTACTTGTGAACTTGTGTGACAGCTTTGGCAGGGGAAGACTGGGGGAGGGGTAGGTATTGTGACTGAAGGTCCTCTATGTTGTTTCTGGAGCATTGAACAAGCTTATAGAGAGCTCATACAGGAGGAGAGCCCCCCCACATCTCCATCGGGCACACAAAACTCAAAACGGTCAACCAGTTTACCTATCTTGGCTGCACCATTTCATCAGATGCAAGGATCGACAATGAGATAGACAACAGACTCGCCAAGGCAAATAGCGCCTTTGGAAGACTACACAAAAGAGTCTGGAAAAACAACCAACTGAAAAACCTCACAAAGATAAGCGTATACAGAGCCGTTGTCATACCCACACTCCTGTTCGGCTCCGAATCATGGGTCCTCTACCGGCACCACCTACGGCTCCTAGAACGCTTCCACCAGCGTTGTCTCCGCTCCATCCTCAACATCCATTGGAGCGCTTTCATCCCTATCGTCGAAGTACTCGAGATGGCAGAGGTCGACAGCATCGAGTCCACGCTGCTGAAGATCCAGCTGCGCTGGATGGGTCACGTCTCCAGAATGGAGGACCATCGCCTTCCCAAGATCGTGTTATATGGCGAGCTCTCCACTGGCCACCGTGACAGAGGTGCACCAAAGAAAAGGTACAAGGACTGCCTAAAGAAATCTCTTGGTGCCTGCCACATTGACCACCGCCAGTGGGCTGATAACGCCTCAAACCGTGCATCTTGGCGCCTCACAGTTTGGCGGGCAGCAACCTCCTTTGAAGAAGACCGCAGAGCCCACCTCACTGACAAAAGGCAAAGGAGGAAAAACCCAACACCCAACCCCCACCAACCAATTTTCCCCTGCAACCGCTGCAACCGTGTCTGCCTGTCCCGCATCGGACTTGTCAGCCACAAACGAGCCTGCAGCTGACATGGACTTTTTACCTCCTCCATAAATCTTCGTCCGCGAAGCCAAGCCAAAGAAAAAAAAAGACAGGAGGAGAGACTGGGAGAGAACTAGGATTCTTTGCTGAGTTTTATTTATTTAAATTTAGATTTAGACAATCAACACAATAACAGGCCCTTTCAGCTCACAAGCCTGTGACGCCCAATTACACCCAATTGACTTACAACCCTAAGTACATTTTGAAGGGTGAGAGGAAATCCAAACAGACACGTGGAGAACGTACAAACTCCTTACAAACAATGCGGGATTCGAACCCCAGACCCAATCACTGGAGCTGTGACATCATTGTGACACTGTTGCGATAATCGTTTCTTTTAAGGGTTTCTCAGCAGTCATAAATTTGTCCTGTTTAGATTCCAACCAACCAAAGTCTGAAAGCCTTTCCACATTGGGACCTGTCTTTAAAAGGAGTTCTATCTCATCTTCCTAAAAGGATGAGATAGTAGTCGGACAATGGCAGTAACAGGATGAGATACTTACTTTTCTGTTTTTCAACACTTCCATCAGTCGAGTGTTTCCTGTAATTTTTATTTTGGTAGGTGTGAGTCAGAGGGACCGTTTCCAGGTTAAAGTGGCACTGTATTATAGAACATAGAACGTTGCAACACAGTACAGGCCGTTTGACTCACAATTTTGTATTAACATTTATAAACCTTTTCAATTGTTCATAGGAGACGCGAAGTATATGAGGCAAATGGAGTATATTGGAAAGCTTGTTTCATGTTCAAGAATTGGGACACGAGCTGAGCAAATTAAATGCTGCGTGCATTCCTTTCTTCACTCTCCCTTAGTTCCTGTTTTAAATTATTTTAACTTGTTGCTCTGTGCGTGAATAACTACTAGCGTCCCTTCCACAAGCACAATTCAAGGCCCTGCTGAATCACGAGCTGATCTCATGTAAAGCTTATGCAGTTCACACTCTTCATGAGAGTGTTTTTATTTCCTTTTGCTCTTGGACACTAAGCAGGGAATTTTGTCCTTGTAGCCCTGTATAGTTTCCTCCCACATTAGAATGACCAAGCATCATGGTTGTGAATCCCAGCAAGCTTCTGCTTGTTGATTTTCCCAGTTACAATTCATTGTTTCTCAAAAATATCTCTCCATTTATTAGCCCTTCAGGAATCTCTCGGGGGAGAAAATATTCCTCTCCTCCAGACATGGGTGGACCCTTTGATTTGTAATCTGATACTTGTGATGAAATACCCTACTTATTACGTTGTTTCTCCCTCTTGGTACCATGCAGCTACTTTGCACATTGAACTTTTGTTTTATCTTTGACTCAGGAAGAAATGTATATCTTCATGGAGTACTGTGATGAAGGCACTCTGGAGGAGGTTGCGAGGCTTGGCCTACAGGAGCACGTAATTCGATTGTACACCAAACAGATCACTACGGCTATCAATGTGCTACATGAACATGGAATTGTGCACAGAGATATCAAGGGTAATGCGCACACACACAAATACAGTAAAATCCCCATGATTCACTATTCAATCAACTCACACAACCAGCAAAAATTCAAGGAAATAAATAAATAGTTAGAATTTGAAACAAATAAGATTGGACCCCATGGGGGAGTGCTGAGACTTCATTGTGGGCAAAGTCCCTCAATGTGCTTGCATTCTTTTCAGTCACCACTTGCATGGAGAGGAGTCGGGTTGTCAGCATGGCAAATTTTGTGCTGAGGGCCTGACGAGGACACTTGTATGGAGGTGAGTTGGGTTGTGCTGAGGGTCTGAACGGGACACTAGGACGAAGAGCTGGTCAATACTACTCACCGCTGGGGCGACTCCAAAAGTGTCTCCCTATCCATGCTTAGTAAGAATCTTTATTAGTATTAGGTTATGGGAATTCTTGATTAAAGCGATCTTTACATAAAGACTACAATACTGATTTTTTTTCCTAGATTACATTTTACTTTTTTAAAGAATGAGTATCAGTTAACCGAAAAATTCACATATCCGACATCAGTGATCCCCATTGATGCCGGATTATGAGAATTTTTACTGTACTTTATTTGTAATATTGCTAGCTAATCTCAGCTACATGATGTCTATATTTTGATTTTAAACATGCTCCCAAATGTAGTGATATTTTAATTACTGTAATTATTAGCCAGTAAGGGTTAGCCTGGAGTAAACTCATCACAAAGGACACTTTCTTGTAATAAATTAGTGATTATTTGAACCAGTTTCTGCTGGAGGCTGAAAGAAATATTAATCAGCCAATATTAATGGGCTAAGGACTGAATCCAATTCTGAAATCAATTGTCATCTGTGCATTTCAAAAGAAGTTTGTACATTTTACCCAAGTTAAATCTCAAGATTTGGAAGCATAGAACTAAATCGGGCAATAATTTGGGAATAAGGTAATAGATTTTTTTCTTGTTAATAACTGACCTGTAAACAGATTATTAATCGGTTAGCAGCAAACATGTCCTTTATCTCAAAAGCCAGAAGTTGGCATGTCAAAAAGAGAGTGTTTTGCCATTATGTTTTGAATAATAAAAATCTGCATAACCAAAGTAAGGTGTTGCAATTAGAGGTCCACAAGCTGATACAATGCCAATGACCCAGGTTTGAATCAGGCACTGTCCATAAGGATTTTGAATGTTCTCGCCGTCTCTGCATGGGTTTCTTCTGGGTTCCTCCCAACATTCAAAATGTAATTTGGCAGCATGGGCTTGTGGACCAGAAAGGCCTGTTACCGTGCTGCATTTCTAAATTAAAATTAAACTGAAGTGGACACTGCGCAGGTTTAAACTGGTGGGGAGAGGAAGGTGGATCTTTAATATCAGGGTGATGAACATTTAAACCATTAGTAATCACTACTGTGGAGAAAAGGCAGTGGAATTGTACATCACTCATTCTGTTTAACAACAACATCTATGCTACCTTCTGAAAATATCCTGAACATCTTGCAAGAATTGGAGGCAGAGACGTTTCTCACATTCTGCACATGTATTTTCTCTGATGGACTCCGTTAGGTGGCTCGTGTTAATAAAATGGCAGCCTTCAGCAATGCTGAAGTTTACCAGCAATGGAAGTGTGTTGTCTTGGAAGATTAAACACTATTAGTAACCTAGTATAAGCAGGGTAGCTACCATCTGGAAACTTGCTTCTAAGCAATTAAGAATCTTTGTCTCAGAATGAAGGTAGGATCTGATCCTGGCTAAGTTATTCATTTTGGTGTTCTTTAGTCAGCACAAATTTATAGGCAAGGAAGCAGAATTTGTTTGTCTTCCGTCAGTTCCACTCATATGAGAACTAGATTCATCAAGTAGGTAGTTGCAGTACATCATATAATGATCACACAATAGGTGGATTTCACTTGAGCTTGACCATTTGTTGAAGATAAGTCATTTTGCTCTAATGTTTGTGATATCGTCTTCTGGTCAATACTCATTCATTAAACATGCAGTTGAACACAGGAGGGATATTGTGATCGAGTATTAATCGGTTAGCAGCAAACAGCCATTCAGGTAAAGAGTGTTTTTCTGTTTTTAAGTTGTCGGTGTTTAAATCCTGGAACTTACAACCGGTTAGGACTACAGCAGTTCATGGTGGCAACTCACTGCCACTTTCTTGAGGGCAATTTGCTCTTGCTAGCAGTAAATACTGGCCTTGTAAGCATCCTTTTCAAAATCGTTGAAGTATTGTTGGGGCCACTTCATGAATGTCTTTTGTGAAATAAGTTGGGTCACATTGAAAATGTTTCCTTTTTTTAATATGCATGCCAGAGACATTGGTAAACTGCAAATAAATACTGTATATAGTGGTATTAAATTTTCCTGGTGGTACTGGACAAGTCTTGGTACCAATGCAGCCTATGCTGTTGAGAATATAGTTGCAGTTGAAAACATAAGAATTATGAGTGGAGATAAGCCATTGGATCCTTCGTATAAGCCATTGGATCCTTCGTCTCCTCCACCATTCACCAAAATCAACAGCTGATCTTATCCCTAAACACCATTTTCCATCCATATCCCTCAATTCCTGTGATATGCAGTTTGAATGAACTCGATGATTGAGCTTGCACAGCATTGGGAGTGGATAATTCTAAAGATTTTGGAACCAATCTATAGCAAGTATATACAAGACTAAAACAGTAATTATGCCAGCTCCCATGTCATCAGGCATCTATAATTGCAGTAAGACACTTCTACTGCTCTACATAAATACTGTTTTAATACAAGCTTACCATTTGATTCTTAATCACATGCTGCACCTGCAAACTGGGCTTCATTGATGAATACTGGGTCTTTTTGAATATTAATTGGGGCTTCTAGAGTTTAAATTAGAAGTTTCTCTAGGACACCATGACATGCCTTTGGTGGTTACCATTGCAAGAGAGTTTAGATCTTTCAGTTAATGCTGTCAATATTCAACAGGTCAAGCATTATTTGTGGAGAGAGAAAACTAACTAAGTGGATGATGATTAGCAGCCAGGATTGTAACTCTTCCCAAGGTGCCTGACCTGAGTATTCAAGCATTTTTGTTTCAGATTTCCAGCATCTAATATTTTACTTTTGCAAAATTGTTTCATTTGCAGTTCTGAATCTTTGTCATTCCGCGAATTCAAGTATTAACGACTCAATGACGGGAAACTGTTCAAATTACAGTGAATCTGACAGCAATGATCATTCTTAAAATATAGCAATTTAATAAATTTTCTTTATTTTAGGTGCCAATATTTTCCTCACCTCATCAGGTCTGATCAAACTGGGGGACTTTGGTTGTTCTGTAAAACTGAAAAATATTGCACAGACTATGCCGGGTGAAGTGAACAGTACTCTTGGGACTGCTGGTAAGTAACCTGCTTTTTCCACTCGTCGTCCAGTTGTATCCATAATTTATATGTGGTGGATGAGTAAATGCTTCTTGATGAGCAAGACTACTTTCTGACTTAAATTTTGTGTTCAACTCATTGTCAAAAATCTGTGGTCTGACTGGTTCTCCAGTAGAATAATATTTGGATGACAACAAATAGTCTCTGCCTGTAGGTGACACAAGCAGTAGCTTTTTTAAAGTGGGTTGAAGCCATTTGGCCATTATCACAGGAGTGTCTTGATCCAGATTACAATGCCTTGCTCCAACTGCAAAAGGCTTTGGGTGAGATCACACTGGTTTGCAGTTTTAATCTGTTTTTGGAAGCAATGTAGATTGATTTGTAGAGTCAAAGAGTTCTACAGCTAGTCCCATATGCCTGTGGTTGCACCATATCCCTCTAAACCTTTCCCATACCTGACTATTTAAATTGTTTCTGCCACACTTTCACCCTCCAAACCTTTTCTCATCCCCTCGAAATCTGCTTTCTTCCCATCAAGAATCTCAACCTTTGGCCCATCTATTCTTTTCCATTACTGGCCTAAAACTAATAGTATTGTGATCACTGGACCCAAAGTGTTCCCCAACACAAACCTCTGTCACCTGACTTCTCGTTACCTGACATCTGGTTACAGGTTGTAGGATGGTGGAACTGCCTTTGAGGAAAGATCAAGTAAAATAGGCCTAAATTCTGTGAAGAGAGGTGGTGGTGGTGATGTTGATGGATGCAAAATTCTGAAGGAGCTGACACAATGGCTCCTGCTTTCTCAGCAGGAGTTATAACTTCAAGGACATAATCTCTAAATGACAGTTTGGGCATTTTGGACTGAGGTTTCCACACTGATAGTTATGGATCAGTGGAATTCTCTTTCCTAGAAAATGTGGATGCCAGGTGGTTGAGTATATTTAAGTCTGAGAAAGACAAATCAACACTTTGAATCCAGGAGCTGTCAAGGGACTTGGAGTTACGGTAGGTGAGCTGTGATCTTGTTGAAAGGTAACAACACAAGCCTTTGGCCTCCAATTCCTTACAAAGTACCTTTGTATATAAAATAAACAATGTGTGGCCCAAGCCTTGCCACTGTGTTTAACAAAAATGTTTCATTATTCTCCATCAATGTTCATTATACAAGGTGATTTCAAACCATCATGAGCAGAATCTTTGGAGAGATTGGAATGGAGATTGCCCTTGTTTGTTGTGTGCATAAAACTATTTAGATTTATGGAGTTGGATATTTTGTTTAAAGATGGTCCTTTCCAATCTTTCTATTTTTATAGCAAATACCAATTCTTGCTGAAGTAAATTGGTATACAGAGGATGAGTTCTGTTATCTAGTCCAAGTGTCCTGAAGTTTGCAGCTACCTTTTCTGCAACCCCTTTCAATCTATTGTCCATGATAGTAGGAGTGTTCTTCACTTTTCTATATGCTTGAGCTGGTGCCAGTTCCTCTTCAGACAAAAGGTGGTTTTGGAATACAAGGTTGCTTCAGAGTAAATCTTGGAGACTTGAGTTTGCTGGATGGAAAATGTTAAATATGAAGTGCAGAAACCACTGGTGAAGGCATCAACATCAGTCATTTTAAAACTGAAAGTGAAATCATCCCAATGAAATCCAGGACTGTGAAGTGATAAATGTTAATTATCTTGATTTGTCCACTTTTATTCTGTTAAAGCCTACATGGCCCCTGAAGTTATCACCAGAGCAAAGGGAGAAGGACATGGGCGTGCTGCAGATGTCTGGAGCCTTGGGTGTGTCCTTGTGGAAATGGTCACCGGCAAGGTGAGAAATGTAGAATGGTAATATTTTGGTGTTTCTGGCATTATGTGATGGTTGTTGCTGGATACTGAATGGTAATTTATGCACACTTCAGGTGGTGACAGGATATCTGCACTGTACATTCTGTACTTGAGGTTTTTGGATTGTAGTAGAGAGAATTGAGGGATATTTGGATTAGACAGGAAGTCAAGATCAGATCACATCAGAGCAGATTTGAAGGATCTTATGATCTACACTTGTTCCTGTTTTGATGTGTGTATATCTATGGTACTTATTCCATACGCAATGGTGAAATTACATTTGAGCACTACTGGTTACAAGTCAGTGGCAATTTGAGTTGATGAATGTGCAACTGAGATTGTAGGCATGAGTCTTCAGGAAATGTAATGTTTGCATGGAGCAGTAGCATCTGCAGCAGTGATGGCATACTTTGAACAGATTAACTATTGTGCAAAGGTTGGAACAATGGTACACTGCAGCACATAAACAGGCCCTTTAGCCCATATAATCTGTGACAAACTATTTTTCCAACTAATCCCATTAACCCGCACCACATGTAGCCCTCCATACCTTTCCCATCCATGCACCTATCCAAATTTTTCTTAAATGTTGAAATTAAACCCTCATTCTCACCACTCTCTGAATGAAAATGCTTACCCAATATGTTCCTTTAACACTCTGCAATACAGTTCCATTTACCATGAAAGTCCTACCTAGTTTATCCTCCCAAAGTGTAACTCCTCACACTTGTCTATATTAAATTTCATCTGCCAATTTGCAGCAAGCTTCGAAAGCTTTCCCCTCTGTCTATACATCCCCAATCTTAGTGTCATCTGCAAATTTGCTCTTCTAATTTGCCACATTATCATATTATTGATATAGATGACAAACAACATCAGTCTCCATACCAATCCCTGAGCACACCACGAGACACAGGCACCTCTTTCTTCCTCTTAACCAGAGCCTCAATATCTCTTGAAAGCCAAATGTCCCTATACCTATTAGTTGTGGCTTTAATTATAACAGAAACATGGACATTGTACTCTCAAAATTGCAATTTTGAATGCCTCCCACCTACCAAGCACACCTTTACCAGAAAATAAGCTATTGCAATCTACACTTGCCAGATCCTCTCTGATACCATCAAAATTGGCCTTTCTCCAATTTAGAATCTCAACCCGAGGTCAAGACCTATCCTTTTCCATAATTATCCTTAAACTTTAGCTTTTTGATCACTAACTTCCAAAGTGTTCCCTCACACATACTCCTGTCACAGTCTCTAATAGGATATCCAGTATTGCATTCTCTCTGGTTGGATCCTCTATATTATTGATTTTTGAAACTTTCCTGAACACATTTGTCAAACCTTAATCCATTCAACCTTATATCAGGTTCCTGAGTCCTTGCTAGATTTGACATACCTTCTTTAGCTACTTTTCCCTCTCCAAACATACTGGAGTTTAAAGATGAACATCATTGCTGTTGTATTACCTTGAGTATCCTGAGCTATAATCAAATGCCTTGGATTACAAATCATAAACTTCTGAACCATGCGAGGAATGAGGTTTGTTTTGCAGTATTACAATGAGCCAACAGAATCTGAATCCTTCAGCCAAGAGATGAGTCCGCTGGGTTATAGCACTTCATTGAGCTGTTGTCCAGTCTCATCAAACACTGATTCAACATAAACCTTATTTTGAAGAAGTTGTAAGATTTTGTACAAATAATCATTTAATTATTTTTTTCCTTTGCTGAAGTTGAAAATTATTATAAATGAGTCCCTCAAGAAAAATAAGTGCTTTATAGTCATGTCACATTGGTTTTAGTGCACCATGTTCTTCTGATGACTAAATCTCAAGGTAATTTGAAATTAGTCAAGTGCATTTTAATTACCACATTTTAAGACTTCCAGTTTCAGAGAAAATTCTTTTTAAGAAAGGATCCTTGATATTGGATTATTTATCTTCCAGATTACTTTTGATGTGAATTCAATTACTTCACCTTGTGCATCTTCTGCTGTTCACCAAGATCTTGGCTGATGCTTAGCATTGCTTTCCAACATGAGACCATATGTGTTATTTCCCGGATATTTAAACATTTTTACAGCATTTAAAAGTACTCGATGATTGAGCCGTCTTCAGTAACATACTATGTTTTTATTGGCATAGTTAGCACAATGCTATTACAGTGTCAGTGACTCAGGTTCCAACCCAGTGCTATCTGTAAGGAGTCTGTACATTCTCCCCATGTTTCCTCTGGGTGCTGTGGTTTCCTCCCACCTGTCAAAATGTACAGAAGTTGTAGGTTAATTGGTATATTTATTAACATCAGGACTTATATTTGTTAGTATGAAGGCCAAAATAGCATTTCATATGAAGCTTTAATTACATTGAAATACTTTGTGTTCAATTGCACTACAGAGGCTTTTGCTATTATGGTGAAAAAATTTAATTTTTTTGTGGAAGATCTTTGCTAGAAAGGTTTGTGTGATCAGGCATACAGAACTTGCTAATGGAGACACTGCCTTTTATGCTGAACTTTTTGGTTTCTAGGTATCAACCATTTAGTATTTTGTTGTTTGTAAACTCAAACATTTTTTATTTTTGCAGAGGCCTTGGCATGAGTACGAGCATAACTTCCAAATAATGTACAAGGTGGGAATGGGTCACAAGCCACCCATCCCAGAACGCTTAAGCCCAGAAGGCAAGGATTTTCTCTCCCATTGTCTGGAAAGTGATCCAAAGCACAGGTGGACATCTAGCCAACTTCTGGATCATCCTTTTGTCAAGGTTAGATTTTTACTTTGTCAGATTGAAGTTGGTTTACTTCTCTAAACTCAGTCTTCAGTGTTTTTGCAGATGCCAAACTTGGATATAACCTATCACACATTGTAAAGCTTCCTGAGCACTCTTTCAAGGTACAGTTTCATATCATTGATCCCTATCTTATTTCTAGGTTTGCTGTGATGAAGAATGAAGACTGGCTGAACAAAAGCTTCAGTGGTCTCCCAGACAGACAAGAAGCAATCACTACTGCAAGTGCCAAGAACACTCAACAACAGTGGACTGCATGGACAGCTGACAGGGTCACTGTACCACTGCTTCTGTGAAGCTGAGAGGCTGAGACTGCACATGTTGGGCAAATAACTGTCTAGCAAATTAAAATAAGCTGCATGCTCTATTGGAAGTGCCATTACTACTGTACAGACTGTTGTGATTTCTGCTCCCAATAACCAATCTCTTTCCCACACCTTGCTTTTGGAAAATGTAACAACCAGCTATTGTATTTCAAATTTCTATAGGTTCCAAACAGTTTTGATGTCAAATATTCTAATTTGTAAAATGTTTTTATCCTGTTTGTTGTGCTACACATATCTGTTATATCGTGGAGGAAGAATGCACTGACTCTTGTGAACGTTTGCATACCTGAGTTTATTCTGCAGCAACTGTGGACTGATTAATGAAATACAATTGTTTTCCAATAAATTCTTTATTTTAGGAAAACTGGTGCTCAAGAGTGGATCTGTGATGGGAACTGAAGGAAAATGTGTCAAGTATACATATGGACCTTGTTTAGTAAATGTATGAGAGAAAATCCACTTTCAGCTAGATTTAGCAGTTGATCTGGTACTGCTTGGCTACTTGTTTCTTTTTGCAAGTATGATATGCAATAGCTACTACATATTTCATAATAGATCAAGTCCAGTCATTATTTATTTGGCATTCTTTGAAGACATTTAAAACCCAGAAGCATGGTAAACCCATGAGGACATTCATTTGAATCATTGCATATGAACAGCTCAAAAGCCAAAATTTACAGAGGTGAGACTTTTTATAGTTCCAGTAGAGGAGTCCAATAGCTTGAACAATTATTGTGTAGTTTTAACATAAAATTTATCTGGAGTTATGCAGTTAATTGTCCTGCATAAAATATTTACTCTAAACATCAGCAACCACAAGGGCTGCAGAGCAGGAGAAAATTCCCCTGGTGATGCTGGACCTTACAGGAAAGGTGACCACAGTAGTGAACCAGCAAGAGACTCAAAGGTGCCAATGGCAAGAAGGGTGGATTCATCACCACAGGAGATTAATCCACCTACACTTGGGGTGGCTGAAGCGGCTCTCTTTTATTGGAGCCACCGAGCTAGTGATGACTCGTGCACCTTGCTAAGGGCACAATTGAATGAGTAATTTTCCCTACCTATTTTTCAGTATAAACAGTAACTACTCAGCTAATTAATTGTTTCAGTAAGAGGAAAATGGATTGCAGAAATGCAATTAATTAACCATAATTTGTTGTGACTTTAAATATTTTCAAATCCTACAATCAGATAGAACAGGTTTAAAGCAACAAATAACAGAATATTTATACCGTTTCTTACCTTAGATTATCAGGTCATTAAACTCCAGGCCAAACATTCGGTGCCTTTTCTGTCCCTGTCATTTACCAACCTGGTCTATAGTGAGGAACATACTTTGTTTGATAAGTCCTTTATTCATTTAAATGCAAGTATTGTTTACCTGTTCCAATGCTGGGTCAGTCTTCAAGGGTTCAATGGAATATTTAACAAATTTCATTGCAGAAGGTGCCTGGACCTATGACGAGGTCCCGGTGGAGGGGACGCTTACAGATGCGTCAAAATGGCATTGGACAAGAAGGAAGTGTATCACTGCGCATACCTGAATCAACAGGCATGCACAGACCATTTGAGGAAGTATTTTCTTCATTGAAAGAATGATCTGAATGGAATTTCTTTCAAGGAACAGAATCTAAAGAGACTTCACAGGGGGAGCTTGGCAGAACTGGCTAAAGAAAGTATATTTGAGGTCTGAAGTAAAATATATGAATATAAAGGTTGATATGGAAAAGATCCAAGATGTGGGTAAAATAAATCATATGGTTAAAAAAGTAGAAACAAAGTTTGAAAATGTACAGGAGAAAAATTGGAGAACCAAGTTATAGTGTGATCTGTTGAAAGGAAGAAATGCTTTGAAAAAATTGATAATGTGAAAATTTTAGTAGAAGAAATAATATTAAAATTGTTGGATTGAAAGAGGGAGAAAAACAAGATACGATTTTTACAAAGCTGAATACCTAAAGTTTTGGGGGTGAATAAATTTGAAAGACCTACTGAAATTGAAAGGGTGCATAGAGCCCTTAAGCCACGACCACAACTGGATGTAAAACCTTGCACTATAGTGGTTAAATGTTTAAAATATCAAGATAAAGAAAAAGAATTAGTCTTAGCATCTGAAAGGGCACATTTGAATATTATGAATCAAAGATTTTCTTCTACCCAGTTATTAATGCACAATTGTTTGCTGAAGAAGAGTTCAATCCAGTGAAGAAAACCCTTTTGGTAAAAGGTTACAAATCAGTACTTCATTACCCAGCTTTGTTGAAGACCTCATTATTTGATGGCAACGAGAAATTATTTACAGACTGCAAACAAGCAGCAGAATTTGTGGAGACATTACCTATGATTGAATGGAGGGAATGAGATGTGTTTATTTTATAGGTTGATACTTTGTTAAAAGATATGTATACCTGGGAGGTCAGGGGTATCGGCTTCTGGGAGCCTTTGATCACATACTTTTTTGTAGCAGATGACACATCGCACACAATGTGGGGAGGGGGGTCGCTCTATATCTGGATTTCAAGAGGAGTTGGAGTAATTCAGAAGATTTATATTATTGGAGGGTAGTTTGGAGAGATATAAAGGAACAGTATGTTGATATATATTAATAAATGGAAATAGTAATTTATCTATATTAAATTTAATTAATTGATAAGAAATGGTTGGAGATTAAGAGATTAATATGAGACTGCTTTGTAAATTAGAGTCTGTATTTATAGGTTAAATATTAATTTTGAGATTAATTTTAATATATGACCCTCCTTAAGGAATTATGTGTGTGTATATATGCGCGCACATGATATTGTGTGGTGAAAAATACTTCTGAAATAATTTTCTATATCTATTTTATTCTTTCTATTTCTATTATTTTCTTTTTCTTTTAGGGGTTTTAGGAGGGGGGGGGTTAAACACAATGTATTGCATGTATGAGTAATATTTAATGCATGCATTACAATTTTGTAATTGACTGCATTGTGGATGAGGTACTAAGATTACAAGATGATCTAGGTCAGGGGTAGCCAAACCTGGGCACGTGAGCAGAAATATGTTGACTGGAGGTGATGCAAGCACTCCCAAAGCCTCCCCAGGACACTTAGAATCCCTGGAGCCAGAATACGGGATCCCAGGACAGTCACACACCCAGGCTGTGCAACAGGAAAGGGGAAGTGAGCACTGGAGGAATGTCCCCTGCTGAGGAGTGGAGCAGTAAGTGCACGCTGAAGTCAGGTTCTCCTCGCTCAGGCCAGGCCACAGCAGAGCACTGCCGATGTTGGGTATGAAGCTGGGAGGGCTGGGCCAAAAGCAGGGTTCTGTTCAGGCACTCTAGCAGGAGGAAGCAAAGTGATAGAGACAGGGAGGAGGTGCTGGAGGGGGTCCCTAATGAGGACCTCATCCAGGCACCAGGACAGAGCTGACAGCAGCAGTATAATGTCCTGTCAGTAGCCACAGGCAACCCCTGGCCCAACTAAATGGAGAGTCAGCACCACACTCCATACCCCAGCCTCCACTCCCAGCTCTCCCACCACCCCCATTCTGCCAGTATCTGGGAAAAGGGGAGCAGAGGTGTGGGACCCCTGACCTCACCCTGCTCAGGAGGAAACTTTGCATAGGGTCACTTTCCACATTGGTTGGCTGTGGAGACTGCAATGCCACATGTAGCTGAAGGGACCAGTGGCAGCAATGTTCTCAAAGAACATATCAGGAGCAGGGGTCGTCCATCCGGAATGAAGGGCATGTGTCTGAAATGCTTGTTATGTATCTTTACTACATAAAGGACACTGTTTGACCAGCATTGAGTTTTTACTTCAGCTACAGTGTTTTACTTAATTGGGGATGATGATCTCCACTGAAAAGCCAAAATTCAGCTCGTCATTTATAAAGGGGGATAAATCATGGATGTTTCTATGCAAAGAACCAAGCATATACAAAAGTGTTAGCAATCAACAGTGAAAGGAATCGAATTTTTGTAAGGTTATTTTTACACAACAATTCCTTGGTTCAATTATGAATAATCCAGTACAATTTATATACAAATCTTAGCTGTTAAAATAATTTGCCAAAATGCCCACCAGAGGGAACCATTATACCCTAACACTTGTACTTTTGCCATTGAAGTCAATTAATCCAATTACAAATGATTTGGTTCAAAATTAGAAGGAAGCCCTTTGACATTTCAATTAATTGTTAAGAATCTAAATTCCATAAATTTATTAAATATTTCTCTACAGGCAGTCCCCAGGTTATGAATGTCTGACTTATGGACAACTCGTACTTACGAACGGACTACACAAGGTTTCAGCGGTTCGTGGGCTCAAGGAGGGAGAACACTGCTGTTGCCCGAAAATTCATAGTTGAGGAGTTTCCCCAAGCAAATATTGGAGATATAAAGAGCACAGATAGGGTTTCATCTTGAGTGAAAAGAACCAGTAGAGATGCAGGAGCATTTAACCTGCCTGGGATTGACAGCAGCATCCAGCCACAACCACCAGACGTGAATAAACCAGTCTCCGTTAAAGTGTGGCCTTGTTCAACATCAGGCATCTGGTCCTACCAGCCTTAGGAGCGGTGTTAAAATCATGCAGGGCTTCTCCTGCCACAGGACACTACAATGGTACACCATTTAAAGTTGGCGCCGCCTGTGTGATGTCATCAAGTACACACCTTGATTGTAGAAAGACCATGAATATGCTCCATCTACCATATTGGGGCAAACAAAAAAACTTCAAAAATTGCCTACATGAATTTGCCACAGATATTAAAATACCTGTATACTATATACTAAGACAAACATTTGACTAACTGATGCTAAATAAGAACCATATGTACCTGTTCCGATTTGACTTAAATACAGACTTGGGAACAGATCTCATTCATAATCTCGGAATTGCCTGTAGTACAATTATAGAAAATGCTCATACCCCTGAATGTTAACTTATGAATCCTTTGTAATGGAACTTCATGCAAAATTTTAGCATAAACCTTTTATCAGAATATTTGCAGCGACTTGAAAGTTTCTGTTCATTAGAGATTCAGAAAATTAAAACTGCATTCTCAAAATGCATTTTGAAATGATCAATTACAACTTCTTTGCAGTATCTCTGTTAATGTTGCCAGATTACATCAATTTACACAAAATAAAAAGCAATCACAAACTGCAGGTTGACTTTGACTTCATCAATTGTTCATTCTCTTGATCAAAGATTGTTTGAAAACAGTGCTAACCTCAAAGAAAGTTCCTCACAAAGATGTAGTGACGTCTGTTCCCTTTTGCCGCCTCAACTGCCGTCAGGCATCAAATCAAAGCCGTAATTGAAGCCCAAGAGCTGCAATGTCATCAAACTGTGCAGTTAATTACATAGATTAACTCCCAGAAAGGAAAACAGGAAAAAAGAACAAGCAGGGCAAAATTTATAAAGTATTACAAGCTAAAATATTTGATTAGGGGAATGATAATGACCCTACTTATTTTTAGGGCCTGTGGTTCCTAGCTTGTATATTTTTCTTAAACCACATATGTCAAGCAACAAAATGAGACAGAATATTTTAATAAAGGAAACATTTCTTAAGTATCAGAAATCTCACTGATTAATAATATAACTCAGCACAAGAAGACCAAATCAAAGACAGCAAATCCTGAAATTCCATTTAATTTACATTTAGTAGATAATTTAGTTGCTTTCCCATATGATGAATAATCAGATTTAATATCAATGCAACTACAATATTCAGGCCACTATTTGGACCATAATTAATTGGCCTACAGTAGTTAATGGTGTTTAATTTAATGAAAGACAGAAAGTTAGCAGCATTTACTGCTTTCTAAAATGTAAAAATATTCCACGATGTCAGGATTCTGCATGTGCACAAAACAATGGATTGCCTGAAATCATGAGAAATGTTAAACCACCACTATTGTCAACTGATCTGATCAATCACTATTTTAGTATTTGTAGAATGTGCTCCACACACACATTGACACTGTATTTATGACTAGAAGTAAACCACTGGTTGTACAAAGCTTTGAAACGTGATCAGGTGATAGACAAATGCTTCTTTTCTTCCCCTGAAAAAAGGCAACTTGTTCCATATAAGATATGCATATAAAATAAATGCTGTGAGAGAGAGAAAATAATAAAATAATAGATGACAATATGCAGTGTATAACTGAAACACTAATTACTGTGAGAATCAGTTTCACAATGAAGCAATTCTATACACCTCTACAGACTTGTCTTGGTGTGCAACCTTCCATTTGGTTCTGCAATAAGTAGACTCAGTATAAGGGTATCATATATAATGGGGATATATAGGGATCCAAATTGTAAAGGGTCCAAAAGGTCAACACGTACAATTCACCAATGGGGCAAGGGTGTACCAACTTGACCTTCATCCTGATGGCCACCTTCATGTGTAGTTGCTTCAGGTTATGCATGGAACCGAAGTATGAGGGCATCAAGTGCTGCTACATGCTGAGGTTTTACCTGACCAGGTGTTGAATGATGGGAATGGCCCCATTGCCATGCAATGAGCTAGTCAGCTGGATATTGCCACACTACCTATACTTTGTGTTTTACCAGACAACCACCTTTGACCACAAGTCCATCAGGCAGGGGTAGGAGACACTGAGAGACAAAGATAGATACTGTGGGGTGGTTTCCCCTAGCAGACTGTCCAGGTCATCTGGTGAAATGCCTCATCACCAGTGCTCACTGATAAGCACCAGTACTTTGCATAGCTGGCAGTGAGAGGTGCCCTCGTGGTCAAATCCTTCTTGTTACAACAGAAATATCACTCACAATACATGTTGTACCTGAGATGACTGGGGTAGAATGGAGACAGTAGCCCACCTCTGCAAAATGCAGAATTACTGAAAGTGTGTAGAGAAGGATGCAAGGGTCCTTGACATGGTTCATCCCCAGTAGCAATGCGATAGAGGACCGTTCCCAGGAGCGCACGGAGAGACAGACATCCAGAACTGCTGGAAGATCTTCAACTCGGTGAATGATCCTCTTTGGTCTG
This sequence comes from Narcine bancroftii, assembly GCF_036971445.1. Taxonomy (NCBI): domain Eukaryota; kingdom Metazoa; phylum Chordata; class Chondrichthyes; order Torpediniformes; family Narcinidae; genus Narcine; species Narcine bancroftii. Next base: position 94,748,528 of record NC_091472.1, on the reverse strand, counting down.
GTGAAACTTGCTGGTTTTTCAGCACACAAAAATGTTTGTGAAGGAATGCTGCCAACTGGCACATTCCAGACTGCGGAAATATGTGCTGAAGGATGCACTGAGGCTTGGCATAGCCAACATAAGAGTGCTGTGGGGAGGACCTCAGTCTTAAGTCCTTCCATTACTGGGCTTTGAGAGCTTGAGGGTGGGGGATGGGGGGAGTAATGAGAAAGTGACATAATGTGGTGATGATGTAAATAGAGAGCTTATATTACAATATACAATAATAGGAATGAATGGATATGACACTAAGGGTGTGAAGAGACTTTGAACAGTTTTATGTAAATAATTTATTGTGAATAAAGTTTATTTTAGTGAAAAAATAATAAGTATGTCTAAAGATACTTTTCCAGCACAATTGGTATTTGATGGGTTAACTGCTGCATTATTGTAATTATAATCATAGTCATTCCAAATCTGAAATATTCCTCTTGAAAAGGCTTAATGATAAGGTATCGAATTCCTGTCTTATTTTAGAGATAAATCCATTTGAAAAAAAATTAAAAGGAAGGCAATTTGCAAAACATAAAACAAGGTTCCTGCAGCTTAAGAATAAGCAGAACAGAAAATAGTTCTCAACCTTCTAGAAAACTGCATGCATTTAGTTCAACCAATTGGAACAATCCTCCAGTGTTAAACAGAATAAGGGAAGAAAGAACAGAAATAAAGAGGAAATCATTGATATCTTTGAAAATCACAAGAATTGGATTGTACATTTCCTTGCTATCTTATCCTTAGCATTTACACAATCACTAGTGATCACTTGACTCAATGGCAGCAAATATTTTGATTGAGACAGTGATTACTATTGCGAAGTTTAGTGCAAGCCTACTTCCTGTATAAAAGGAAAAGCAAGCCTCAGAAAGGACAAGTCAATGATTTCATTTTCAATAACAGGAACTTCAAGCAAATATTGGGTCCAATGGAATTAACAACAAAGAAGAAAATTGTGGCATATTACCTCACAAAAATATTTTTTTTAAAACCTGGTCAGTTATTGTACCAGTCATAACAACTTTAGCAAATAATAAATAATGGGATATAATTTCTTTTCAATACCACAGTAGGAGTTTATATTGAGATATTTAAATGCAGTTTAGGAACACTTCTTCACAAGTTGATCTGATTGCCGAGGAGAGAAACCAAATCAAACATTTTTCCCTTCAATTAATATGTTGACAATCAAAGATACAAGGAAGATTTCACTCTGGGTTGATGATGTCTTCTCAAAAGGATTTCACTCCTGGTTTAAAAATCATATTTAAATTCCTCATTTTCTTGTTTTCTCCCTTCCTGGGCCACTCCATACTCTGCATTTAGTTTCATTTTTCTTTCTTCACCAAGTGCCATTTTGTAAAGTAGTTGTTACTTTGACAACTTAAGTCTTTATTGATGTACTCTCACTCTTCTGGAATTTAAAGCAGGCTTGTCTTAACTTGAAATGTTCATCCGGTTTTTCTCCCCACTAATGCTACAATTGCTGCATGCTTCCCTGACTTCCTGTTATTGGATGAGCTTCAGACATTTTCTTAGAAACAGACGATGTGGAGTGGAGACTTAACTGAGGTGTGTAAAAGAATGAAGTCCCCAATGAAGAAAACAGGAAGGTCTTTACTTCCCTTATCAGAAGGGTCAAGATTTAGTTTTATGAGGAAGGGAAAAATGGGCATGAGTAGCAGATTTAAAGTTTAGGTAGGATTTAGAAGAGTGTGGAAGGGATCTGGAACTCACTGGTTGGAATAATGGCAGAGGCAGAAGTTTATTTAAACAATACTTTATGTATGCTTGAAGAGCTTTAAACTCCAGGGCAAAGAATGGGATGTTTAGGTAGCTGTTCACTTGCACAGACATGGTGGGAAAAATGATCTCTTGCATCAAAATTCCAAGGTTATAAATCAGTCAATGTTCACACATCTTGTGTGACAATTACATGTAGCACTGGATCAGTCAAAACATCCTCTTTTCTCCCAAGGATGCATCAAGTATTTAAGCAACAACAGCAAAAAAGACACATTCTGTAAAACTAAAGGATCAATAATTCAGTAAAATACAAATAATTGCATTTGAATAAGTTAGAAGCCCCAGTTTTATGCTATTAGAAAAAAAACTGAATTCTTCTGTTACACCGTTATTTTTGAAAAAAGGTCATTTCCATTTAGATTGAAACACCACAACATTGAAAGCTTCAATATGTCAGATCTTTTAGTGGCACTATTAGTCTGGTGTTCTCTAACAATATCCAATTTCACCACGTCTCATTACTGTATGAATGGCTTCATGCATGAAATCCACTCTATCCTTTTATGTAGATTAAAATACCATTCTACATACTGAAGGAATCACAGTAATGTAGATGCATCATTCTCAGACCCTAGCATCTGCTACAAGTTCTCTTCAAAAATATACTTTAGTTCTTTTGAATAATACCAGTCTTGATGGAAATTAATTTTTCCGCTTCAATTCATTGTTACCGTAGCTGGAGCCCTTTTCTATTTCTGTCATTCCAATCATCCATCGCATAACCACAGAGGCTGAAAAACAAAAACATTTTTAATAAAATGTAGATAAGCCCATGCAAGAAAACCAAAAAAAAACATTTTTTTCTGGCAATTTTACAAGGCTTTTGTTCATGAAACTTGACTTCAAACTTGGATGCTGTGTCTTCAGTCAATCCAGCTTCACTCTCAAATACCAGTAAGCATTCATTTGGAGCTGTGGGCCAGGCAGTGGAATAGATAGTTGGCCAACTGCAGGACAGAAGCAGAGCAGAGAATAAGGTGTAACTCTACAGAATGACAGGAGGTAGAGAGTGGGTCACACAAGTCACTGCTCTGTGACAATTTTTTTGTTGTGATTTAATGATCTTGGAATTGGGAACAATTTCCAGATTTAGACAGAACACCAAATTTGGAGGGGTACACGGTCGTTAATACCAAAGAGGACAGCAATAAAACATTAACAACCATGCAGACTAAAATTAATTCACTAATTATATGGTTAACACACAAAATTTTAGAATTACTTGGATAATATTTTAATAATAGAAGAGCAAAAAGATTTGGGGAGAAATATTTTCATGAAAATCTTATGTTTAGAAAAGAAAGAATGAAAAATTAGAAAAAGGTTGTACAAGATTTATATTGGACCCAAGTTAGATCTTGCTTAAAGCGTTGTGTACTTTTCTCCTTGCTTCATTTCACAAAAGTACTAGAAAGGATGAAAATCCCTCCAAGGATGACAAGAGAAATTTAAGGTTACATGTATCAGGAAAGGTAAACCCTGGGATTATTTTGGAATGACTGGGAGATTACCTAATAGAGGTTTAAGATTCCATAAGCTTTTGTTAGAGTGGACAAAAAATGCATCACCATCCAAGGGGAGGTGAGAACATGGATACAAAATAGAGAATATTATTTGCAAACTTCTTGATAACAAATGGAGTGGATAATAGTAGAGAAATTCAACTACATGTGGCAAATAAATATACATTTAGCAGAAAACCAGATAAGCAGAGAACAAAGCTTTTGCTGATAGTCTGAATGATAAGTATCAAGCACAAAGCCAGCTTGTAAATCACAAAAATCTGCAGACACTGTGAAGTTAAAACACAAAATGCTGGAGAAGCTCAGCAGGTCAAACAGTGTCCTTTATGTAGTAAAGGTACATAAAGGACGATTCAGGCTTGAGCTCTTCATCAAAGTATGAGAAAAATGCTGGCAGCGACCTCCAAGTGGCCAACCATTTCAATTCCAAGTCACACTCCTGCACTCGCATGTCTGTCCATGGCCTGTGAACTATCCCACCCTGACCACCCACAGACTGGAGGAACAACACCTTGTTTACCATCTGCACATTGGCCTTACTGCTTTCCACTAAACCTGCTTGCCTTTTCTTTTCCCTCCCTCCTTTCCAGTTCTTCCACCCACCCAACCATCCCTCCTCCTCATTGGTGCTGTCCCTTTCCTCCACCTCTCATCTCCTGCCTTTGCCACCTCCCCCTTTCTTTTGTTTGGATCCTTGCCAGCGCTTCCTCATACTTTAATGAAGGTCTCAAGCCCAAAACTTTGGTTCTGTATCTTTACCTTTGCTACATAAAGGACACTGACCTGCTGCGTTTCTCCAACATTTTGTGTTTTTACAATAAAACCAGCTTAGATGAATTTAGCAAAGGGTCTATTGTCTGTTGTATATTCATGAAATTTGATAGAAAATATATGATAAATTGACTACTATTCAAGATTACAATTACTTTAATACAACTGCATCATAATTGCAAATATTTTAATTGTTGAAATTTCTTAATAACCATAAAGTAGCAAAACAATTTCTCATCAAATACATTCCATTAATATCTATAGATGTTTAAGTTGAATATTATAAAGGACACATCACAGAAAATAAATGAAATACGAGGCAATAATTTCACCATTGGTAAATGAAAACAGGATGAGTGGGATTTACTTGCACAAACCTTTAGCATTAAGACACACACAACCCGCACTCTGAGGGTTTGCAGACATACTGCTCCCAAATTTAAGCAACCATCAGGAATATAGCCTAACCTCCTCCTCATCGCAAATACGTGTAATTGACTCACTTTATGACAGTCTTCTATTTGCTGCTGTATATACTGAATATTCATCAAACTAGATCGTACCTTATACTAGATCTTCCAACATTTGCCTTCTTCCTTTCAAACTTCCAGATATTACTTCAGTATCATTCAAATAACTTTAAAATCTGTGGTTTGGATACAAGTGCATAATAATCTAATTTGCCTACAATACAGCAGATACCATCTCACTAGATCAACACGAAGCCCTAGAACACTTGGACAACAAAGATGCATACATCAGTGTACGCTTCTGCGAAAGATTAAGTTTAACAAATATACTTAAAGTTAGGTGAGAATATAGTTGTCTTGTAAGTGAGAATGTGACTGCCTTCTAACATGAACTCCCCTGATAGTAACTAAGTCCACAAAGATGTGGTAAAAATAAATAAGCCAAGAGTAATGGCATTTCCCAGCCATTTGTAGGCACCAGAAGATAACATTGTTGTTAAAAAAAACCCAGAATGCCAGCTGTGTGAAACTTGTAGGGTCTCACACAGACCCCTGCCCAAAGGTGTACAAAAGGTGTATGGTTTGAATGGGGCTTAGTGTAGAGAACAAGTTACTGAACTCTTTCTTTGTACCCCTCACTCCTGCTAGTGTTATCAAGGCTGAATAAAGAAAGCATTGTATGGTTAATTGGTTCTGCTGGGTTCTGGAGTTGGTTTAATTACAGCCCAGGCTGACTTTCACATTGGTGTAGTCACATCGGCTTTTGGGACACTGGAGGGAGGATAAAGAGGCACTTTCAGATCCATTGTATCTGCCTCCCATCCCAGTGGTTTCCTAGAATACAGTGGTCCCTCATCAGAGGGTGATCTGGTTCCCTGCCAAGATCCAGTAAAGAACCAGGATAGGCGAGGACAAAGTGTACAGGTCAGTGGAATATATGGTACAAGGTTTAAAATTACGCAATTGCAGTGGTTATATGGATAAACGGATACAGGATTGCCTGAGGTTAAATTTTCGTTCAATCGGTTGGCCAGAGAAGTTCAGATAAAAAGTTCATTTGTAAGCCAGGCAGGAGATAAAATATGCCTAAGACTAATGGGAGAGCCCCGGTACACGAAGAATGTTATTTGTATCTGAAATATGGTAAAGAATTTCTGCACCTGTCAGCAGCATTAACCAATCGACTGGGTAATGAGCCATGGCCAGTCGGAGGAACATAGTGCATACAAGATATAGAAAAAGCAGAACAAATACTATGGGGGATAAAAAACATAGGAAAGAAATAGAGAAAATGTATATGGGAATGGAAGGAAAAGAGACAGAAAGAATGGCAGAAATTTAAAGAATGAAGCCTGAGAGAAAATGGAAGTCGTAGAGGGATAGTGGTATGTACAAAGGAGGGTTCACCCAATGACTGGGAAGTCTTGCAGGCCGAGTCTGAGTGGCATGACAATCAGGAGGAAAAAAAAGATAAGAGCAGAGCTATGAGCCAAATTGTTAACAAACAGAGGGTGATAAAAGACCTTGGGGACCCTCTATCAGGCATGGCAACCATATTTCTTGCACAATGATGAGGAATCAGAAGATTCCTTGTGGGCAAGACCACCTCCATATGTACCGAAGGTATCACAATCCCCGCCAGCCACCCAAGACATGGAGCAAATACCCAAGTCTCGTCTCCAGCTAGTTACAATGAAGAAGGAGGAGGAGTAGCTGAATGAGGCTTCAGACTCAGCTTTGATGGAGAATTGTTGCTCACTTTGGAAAAAGAGACTTAAAGAATTTGTCTCCCACCTTCAAGGCTCCTCGAGCACTTTTGTTTGTTACGATATGGTATAGGGTGTGAGGAAGAAGGGGTTAAAAAAAATTCAAGCTGAATGTGCCACAAGCAGCAATTTGAAACCTGCCCTCCAGAGTTATTCACTTGTAATGGAATGAAACACAAACAACTGCATTTCAATGGATGGAGTTGATTCTTGGAAAGAACCAGAAAGTATGAGGGGAGAATTCTTTAGCTGACAAAGAGAAAGTTTCTAAAGGATACTGAAATGCTAACATGCTGAAATGTGTCTGAAACAAAGACAAGAGCTGCTTCGCTAGAGCTTTGTAGAATTAAATTGGCAGACCAAGTAAGATCACAGATCAATGCAATGTAAAAGCCAATTCATGCAGCAGCTTCACATTAAAGTGACAGTCAAGAAATGGTGTTCCACTCCTTCGGCATTTACAGTCCCACTTGCAGCCTCAGCTACTAACTTGTACAGCAGAAATGCAGAACAAAGAGAATTTGAGGAGAAAAATTGTGCGCTGAAGAAACAGCTTGAAAGCTATCAATATCAGACGTTTTGACCAATTTGAAGATTTTACTTCGATTGTGAACATTTGCTTACAGTAACATGCCAAACACACAATATTTTACTGTGCAGCAATTAGGCTAAGAGAGCAAGGAGGTTTAGTACTGAAATATGCTTGCAAGCAGGTGGAGAAAGTAAGTTTTGATAATGAAGCAGGGATTCATGAACCTGAACCAGTGCCACCAGAAGACACAGGTTAGTGGGAGAGCATTTGGTTTCTGACAGGAATGAAGAAAATATTATACACTTTATTTTCAACTGTCATTAAAGAAGAACTTTTATTATCATCTTTGTGTCTGTGTTAGTTGGAGGTAACATTCTGAAAAGATCTGATTAAGCATTCCTGATGATTTCAAACTAGTGCAAGATTGAAAATTTCCACTGATCAATTTTTTTTATTATTCATTTTGGGGATCTCAGCACCACTGGATATAACAGCCCAGCCCTAAGTGTACTTAAGAATGAGTTGATAATCTGCCTTCTTGAATTGCTGCATTTCTCTGAGTAATGGAAATCCCATTGTGCTTAAAAAAAAACAAAATTAAGAACCACAATAAATTATAATTTTACATTTTATCAATTATTTCCATACAAAACTCCTGCTCCTGATTCCAGAACTATTCTTCTCATCCCCAGCAATTTGAGATAGATCGATAATAACAAGATAGTATTTATAGCTGTGAACTCTAAGCAATTCTATAAAATCAATCAGTATACACTCAAACGGTCCCGTGGGCATTCGTCTCCTTCCTGGAGGGCATTTAATTGGTTTACCAGGATCATTTTTCTGACAGATAATACATTCTTGTGCCTTTCTTTGTGCCTCTTTTCTCGAATTGGGGTGCCACCGCTTTTTTTTTCGCGCCTCTCCTCCTCACCCAAATGTGTCATTGCATGTACATAATTAAGCAGTACAGGCAAAAATGCATCAGGTACATAATTGTGTCCAGCAGGGATGGTCTATTATTGAGTTTCTGGATCTCTGGCACACCCCTGCTGTTATCTGCTGCCCAGGGTGTAAGTGTAGAGCTATATTCGACTCCAGCTTTGCTGAATTCAACAAGGCTTTCTGTTGCAAGTTTGTGCCATTTAGGATTTAAGTTTCATACATAACCCCAGAACAACAAAATCACTGACAATGTTAGCCTACACTAGAGTTGAATATAATTCTAGACATACACCTGGGCAGCAGTTAACAATGTAGAAGTGTGGCTTGACCTACATGCCCTTAGTGAAAGAATGATTAATTATGTGCAACAACTAACTGAAATACTTGAGACTTTATATTCACAGAATCGCAATGCTCAGAGAAACAAAGAGGACAACATAAAGGGAAATCCAGCCCAGTGATTATGCTCTAATAAAGAATTGGGAGCAGAAAAAGTTGGCACCAAGGTAGAAAGACAAGCAAGAGCACTGACCAGGCTCTTGAGTGGCCAAAATGGACAATTATTGTACTTATGAATGTTTTGGGTTTTGCTTTGGGCATCCTAGCAATGAATGATTTGATAAAGGAGAATGGAAATCTAAATCAAATGATTAAATGGGAATGATAGATTAGCATAGCTTGAATAGTTTTACTGTATTTACTTCCTTTCTATTAGCTTCAGCAGCAAGAGAAGGTTGAAAAGAATTTTTTATGGGACAATTCTAGAGTTTGTTAGAGGGATTATTTTCTGTCAGTAGCATAGCTGCAAGATGAGATAAACCAAGCTCGAAACTCAAGCTAAACGTTTTGCTGGGGTTTGCCAATTACAGGTCATATAGTTAGTTATGAACAGAGAGTGGGCTGGAAAATGAACCATATTCTAATGATCAAATAAGTTATCATGGAATGATAAAAGGAGGGAATGTGAAGGAATAAGTTTAATGATTAAACTTAACAAAAGGCTAATGAGTTGGGTGAGGATATAGGTACCTTGTAACATAAGTGGGACTGTGATTGGTTTCTAACATGAACTTCCCTGTGCTGCAGTGAAATAGTAATTAACTCCACAAAGAATGTGGTAAAAGTAAATAAACCCAAGAGTAAGGACACCCTGACATTTCCCAGCTGTTAGTAAAGACTATGAGGGAACATATTGTAGTAAAAAATAAATGCCAGCTGTATGAAACTTGTGTGAACCATATAGGGTTTCATGCAGACCCCTGTCCAAAGGTGCATAAAAGTGGGATGAACACATTGTATGCTTTGAGAGGAGCTCAGTGTAGAGAACGAGTTACTGAACTCTTTCTTTGTATTCCTCACTTCCCCTAGCAATATCAAGGCCGAATAAAGAAATTGTTGTACAATTAATTGGTTCTGCTGTTTGTTTTATTACAGCGCAGGCTGGCTTTCAAAGTTCATCGACTACAGTTCAGCATTCAACACCACCATCCCCCAAAAAATGATCAGCAAATTCCTTGACCTGGGCCTCATTACCCCATTGTGTAATTGGATCCTGAATTTCCTTGCCTTAAGAAAAGGTAAAAGTAAAACTTCCATTTTTGTCATGTAATACTGCAGTTACCATATGTCTACCATAAGAAAGACACTTTGTCCAGCGTCCCTCACAGAAATGAGGCCCCAGCGAGAAATAAACTTATGACCCCCTGGGTTACAAGATCAGTGCTGTAACCACTGAGCTATTGGCAACAATCAGTGAAGATTGGCAAGAACATATCCTCCACAATCTCCATAGGTACCAGAACACCACAGGTCTGCATCCTTAGCTCCCTGCTCTACTCATGACTGGGTGGCTCGGTACAACAATAGTGTTTTTTTTTTCAAATATACAAAGACTTCATGGGATTTTACCGTTAGGAAGAGTCTCCTGACATCCCAGCAGTAGTCATTCACAAAACTGCAAATCTACATTTCTGACCACGAATTTAGATAGCACACCGGCAATGCTGTCTGTAGAGAGGTGGGCTGTTGACTGCGACATATAACATAAGCAGGACATAGAATGCCACTACATCGATGTCAACTGTGACATGATCATACACGCCAAACATATCCTTCAAACAGAGGAAAATGGCTGTTGATCCAGAGGTTTTTTTTAAATCCTAGCAGCAACTATGTATAGCACTATTCAAACACAGGTTAATTTCACGCACATCATGCATGACTTCATGATGCATCCGATGCTGGTAACTTAGTGTCTGCTTTCTATAAATTTAAAAATCATGCATCGCAACGTCACGCACTTTGCGTGTCATCACTACGTCGTATTCATTAGCCCCTTGGTCAGGGAATGCCTGAAGTTCAATTTAGACTGCAGGCATTCTGGGAAAATGACTAAGGGTCTCAGAGGTAAAATGTTGGAATGAGAATGGCAACCTCATTCCCGTTCCGAACTTTTTACACAGCATGCGTTCCAGGAAAATGTGAATAATTTCCTGAAATGCAGCAGCTGTATAAAAAAACATAAATGACATTTACAAATTTGCTGATAATACCACATTAGTGGGTTGTTTAAAAGAGGATAATGAGTAAACCTGGCTGAATGGTGTTGTGACAGAGTATATATATATATCTCTATATCATTGGGAAAGGTTTGTTAGAGTAGGTCACATACAAACACTTGAAAACTGATCTTATTTAAAATACTGAAGCTCTGCCCCATAGTAGACGTATCGACTCCAGAGCTTTTGCAAGGGTTTTTGAAGAGTGCTCAAGAGACTTCACTAATGGATTGTTGTTTACAAAAGGCAACAGATGAAAGAGCATGTCAGAGCCGCTGCTGTCTGGGAGAGAACTTGCTGTTCTGAGAGGGTCATGTGATTTCACAAGCAGAGAGAGTCAAACAGTTTTTCTCTCAGAGAGAGAGAGATCACTAGTATTGCATTACAGCCAGGACAGCAGCTGGGACTGGAACAGGACAAGCTCGCAAGCATGTAGAATGCCCCATTTTGGAAGACGGCCTGGTCATAGCCCTTTGGTGCATGCACAAGGAGAGGACTGGCTGCCTAATGTTTAACTTGGAATAAAAGAAACAGAGAGGAACTCTGTGGTGACCTGAAGGAAAGAGGTTATCATCTGGAGAACCGTGAAGGGGCAAGTTTTGTCAGCAAGACACTGAAGTGGCTGATTACAAAGGAACAACAAATCTCTCTCTGAAAACCAACAAGAACCTTCCTGAGCAGTAACCATTTATTTTCAAGCACCAAGCCTGGTGAACAATATAAATGTTAAATTCTGTATACAGTATAAGAATTGCCTGCAACCAGTGAACTTGGAGTAATAAGAAGTGAGATTGGACTGTGAATCAAAGAACTTTTCTGAACTTACACACGCATTACATACATGTGCGCTTAGAATTAGAAAGGTGTTAAGTTAGGTTAAGTGAGTCAATAGAGATAAGTTAAAGTTTGATTCTATTTTCATGTTTAAAGATAATTAAAAATAACTTTTGTTTAAGTAACCATTTGTCGTGGTGAATATCTATTGCTGCTGTGTTTTGGGGTCCTCTGGGCCCATAACAGTGTACTAACAATAACATCCTCGCACTCACTGTCACCAAAACCAAGGAGCTGATTGTGGACTTTAGATGGGAACACCAGAGGTATATGATCCAATGATTATTTGCGTGATGAGACATGGAGAGCATGAGCAAATTTAAATTCCTGGGACTCACTATTTCAGATGATTTTCCTGAATTCACCACACAAATGTAATCGTGAAGAAACCTCTACTTCCTCAAGAGTTTGTGGAGGTTCAGTATGACATCGAAAACCTTGGCAAACTTCTAGAGATATGTGGTGGAAAGTGTGCTGACTGGCCTGGTATGGGGGCACCAATATCTGAGCAGAAACCACAACAAAAGGTAGTGCCCAGTATATCACAGGCAATACTTTCCCCACCAAAGAAAATCTACATGGAATACTACCATTAGAGATCAGCAGCATAATCAAGGATCCACCCAACCCAGGATATGCTCTGTTCTTGCTGCTGCTATCAGAAAAGAAGTATTAGTGCCACAATACTCATACCTCCAAGTTCAGGAACAGTTGCTACCCCTCCACCAAAAGACTCATTTAAGGACTCTCTCTTACTTTACTCATTTTTAAAAAAAATCTTTTTTAATTTTAATTTTCATTTGCATCAAAACAAATACGTATTTATCCATAACATAAGAATAATAAAAATTACGACACAAAAAGAATACAAATGGGGGCGTGGCAAAATGCCGTAGCGTGAAGACGTAGGAACTCATCTCTCCTCAACTGGACAGTTCAAAACCCGAATTTAATGACTTGATAAATGTCTGAAAATCTTAAGGAAAAAGTGGTGAGAAGAGGGAAAGCTCAACAATAAAAAAAAAATTGCATTTTAAAGTACAAGAAAAACCTGAAAATTCTGGGCCTACCGAAGATTTGAAGCCTCAGCATCGATTACAGATGGATCCGAAGACTCAGCGAACTTCTTCAGCAAAGTTGAATGTAGCGGTGGCATCCTCCGTGCGCGCAGCGGCGCAAGATGGTACCGCCACAACCTCCCTAACATCGCTCTGGGAGACGCATGCTGGCGCTACGTTGAATGCCTCAGGTAGTGTGGCCAAGCGCGGGGGATGGGGGGGTCCGGGACACAACGCTGAGCTCGCAGCTGCGTCTTTGACACAGTGCATTGAAGACACGTTGAGGGGAACCTACCCTCGCGCTGTTGCTACTGCCGGCACACATCATGAGCAAAACACTCGATTGGGTGAGGGCTGCGGGGGCTCCCTCTCAACATCGGGCTGATGAATTCAGCTCCATGTGGAGTGGAGTGCAGACCCGCAGTCAAACCAGGGAGGTTAATTTAATGCAAAAGGAGGTAGAATAGGAACTGGAAGAATACCTGGAAGAAGACAGTGAACCTTTAATGGCTGCAGCTAAAGTGTAAGGTACACCTACAACTTTAAAATTACCTTTGCCATACAAGTCCCCTAGTATGATGAGCCCTATGCCTGGTTCAGATATAATTATGTTGGAAACAATAACTAAACAAAATGAAAGTATGATAGAATATATGATTTCTAGTTTTCAAAATGTTGACCAACAACTTGCTGATATTAGACTTAAAATTACTAATATGTCTGGTGAGATTGCTTCAATGAAGGTGGATGTTAATAAGTGTCTGACAGCAGTTGATATGGTTGATGATAAAATCAAGAATGTTGAAGACATAGTTGACCAAGTTGAAGAAGCGGTTGCTGGATGGTAAATGGAGAAGAAAAATTTTGGTAGAAGATGGACTCACTGGAAAATCAAAGTTGTCGGAACAATATAAAGATAGTGGGGTTACCAGAGGGTTTTGAAGGAACAAATCCTACAAAGTTTTTCAAAGATTGGATTGATGAAGTTTTGGGTCCAGAATATTTTCCGGAGGGTTTGGAGTTAGAGAGAGCTCATCGTGCTTTAAGGATGAAAAAACCGTTACCAAGTCGACCACCTCAGTCAGTTTTGGTGAGATGTTTAAGGTACCAAGACCGAGCAATTATTTTGCATGCAGCAATTTTGTAGGCTCGTATGAATCAAGGTCTGATGATAATACAGAATAGTAAGGTTTTTTCTTTGCAGACTTGAGTCAGGAGGTTATTATGAGACAGAAGGAGTTCAATGTGGCTAAAGCGGTTTTATGGAAGAAAGGGTACAGATCTACTTTTAGATACCCAGCAATTCTAAAGGTCTTTTATGGGCAGTATCAGTCTCAATTTTTTGAAAACCCACAAGATGCATTAACCTTTGCCAATTCTTTGCCAGATTCTAAGTTGACTGAAGATTTTTCTATGAAGCCATTGGTGACTATGAATAAAGTCGGAAATGGTCAAGGTGATAGAAAACTGGAAACTGATCAATTGGTGGATTTACAAGAGGAGCTTCCAGGTGTATCCAATACTTGATAGGATTATTTGGAGCGGTCCGAGTTGGGGAGAAGATGACGACCCAGCTGAATCCGAAGTCATCAGCCACTGTTGGTATTAACCGCAGTTAATAGAGGGGAGGTATTTTTGGGGGGAGAAGGGGTTGGGGTGCTTGTGTTTTTTTTAAAATATATTTTGGGGTTTTTTTTTTAGGGTTAGTTTTAGAAGGAGCCAATTTAGTGTAAGGGTACTGTTTGGCAAGATATAATGAATAGTTTAAATTTTGCAACTTTTAATGTTAAGGGGCTAAATCATCTGATAAAACGGAAACGTGTTTTGGATTATATGAAGAAGCTAAAAGTGGATATTGCATTTTTGCAAGAAACTCATTTGACAGAGAAAGAACATTTGAAATTGAAAAGGGATTGGGTAGGACATGTAATTACTTCTTTTAATTCCAAAGCTAGAGGGGTTGCGATATTGGTAAATAAAAAAGTATCTTTTAGTTTGGATTCTTTCTCTGCCAATGCAGGAAGAGTTTTGATAGTTAACAGTAAAAACAATTTCTGAAAGTTGGACATTAATGAGGATGAGGATGACTAAGTATTTATTTCTGATTTTTTTTTAGGTTTGAATCAATCAAATGAAAATGTTTTGGTCGAGGGAATTTTAATTGTTTTTTGGATCCTTTTGCTGGATAAATCTCCAAAAACTGTGAAAAGAACTAAAATGGCAAAAAGATTGCTTGAGATGATGAAAGATTTGAATTTAGTTGAAGTATGGAGGAAGTTAAATCCAACCGAAAAAGATTTATCTTTTTATTCAGCTTGTCATAATTCTTTTTCTAGATAGATTTATTTTTGATTTCTGTAGAATTACAAGGACGATTTAATTATGCTGACTATAAAAGTAGATTACTGTCTGATCATTCTTTGTTATTAGTTAAATGTTTAGGTGCTGAAGTAACAGACATCTTATCGTTGGAGATGTAATAGGATGTTATTAAAGAGATCAGATTTTGTTAAATTTTTTAAGAGATCAAATTACTTTCTATTTACAAATGAATGAGGGTTCAGTACAGAATAAATTTATTCTATGGGATGCTTTGAAAGCATATTTGAAGGGTCAGATTATTAGTTATACAGCAAAGATTAAAAAACAATATTTACTAGAAAATTCAAATTCGGAAAAGGAAATTGAAAGTTTGGAGAAAAAATTTCAGGGGAAGTGTAATGAGGATGATAAGATACAATTATCTAAATTGAAGCTATGTTATAATACTTTACAAACATAAATATGAAAAAATGATTTTTGCAATATAAACAACGTTATTATGAGTTGGATGAAAGAGCACATAAGGTTTTAGCGTGGCAACTTAAGACTGAGCAAGTATCAAGAACAATTAATGCTATTAGGAAAAATGAAGAGATTATATAAACGAGAGGATATTAATGAGGAATTTTTAAAATGTTTTTAAAATTTATATACATCAGAGGGTAATCAAGAAATTGATCAAATTCATTCTTTTTTATCTAATTTGAATTTGCCATTATTGAGTGAGGTGGATGTTAAAGATATAGATGCTTCGTTTACTGAATTAGAGTTGAAGGAAGCTTTGCAGTCGATGCCTAGTGGGAAGTCCCCAGGAGAAGATGGACTTGAAATGGAATTTTATAAAGAATTTAATGATTTGTTATTTCCGTTATATAAAGTAGTATTGAAGCAGGCAACTGAAACTGGTGTGTTTCCAGAATCCTTTTCAAGAGCATTGATTACTGTTATACCAAAAAAAGAGACCCCTTAAAAGTGGCTTCATATAGACCAATATTATTGTTAAATGTGGATTATAAAATTGTGGCGAAAGTATTAGCCAATAGATTAGCAAATTTTTTACCAAAATTGGTACATATTGATCAAGTAGTTTTTGTTAGAGGTAGATATTCAGCGGACAATGTAGTTAAATGGATTTCATTAATTAATTTTGGAAGAAAACAGCTTAATCAACCAATGGTAGTAGCATTGGATGCAGAAAAAGCATTTGACTGAGTCGAGTGGAACTTTTTGTTTAAAGTATTAAAAAGATTTAAATTTGGTCCGTTTTTTAGAGGTTGGGTTATAGCTTTGTATGCTGGTCTTATACAGCAAGGGTGATGACAAATGGTCAAATTTCAAAATCTTTTAATTTGTCTCATTCAACAAGACAGGGTTGCCTTCTTTCTCCTGCTTTATTTGCTTTTATAATAGAACCTTTGGCTCAAGCTTTACAACAGGATCCTAGTATTAAAGGAATTACAGTAGGAGAACATGAATATAGGATTATTTTGTTTGCAGATGATGTTTTTAATATATTTGACACATCCTAAAGATTTGCTGAAGTTATTACAAGATTTGTTGAATCAATATTGAAAGTTATCAGGGTATAAAGTTAATTGGAAAAAAGTGAGATTTTACCAATAGCTGAGGAAGATTATACATATTGTACACAAATTACTAAATTTAGATGGTCAAGTAAAATTAAATATTTAGGAGTTGTTGTGAATAAAGAATATCAAGATTTGTATAATTTAAATTATATACCATTACTGAATAAGATTAAATTTGATTTGAATGGGTGGAAAGATTTACCATTAACTTTAATTGGGAGAGTGAATTGTATTAAGATGAATATTTATCCTCGGATACAATATTTTTTTCAATCAATACTGAGTGTAATACCAAAGAATTTTTTTAAGGAAATAAATAAAGTAATTAGGTTATTTTTATGGAAAGGTAAATTGTGTAGAGTTTCTATACAAAAATTAATTTGGTGTTATGAATTAGGTGGTTTACAATTACCTTGTTTTCAGAATTATTATGAAGCTGCACAATTGAAATTTATTAACAGGTTATTTGATATTGAGCAACCCCTAGATGGGCAAAGATTGAGATGGATCAGATTTCTGAAAATAATATTAGTCACTTTATTTATAAATGGAATCCTTCATTGTTACAAACGTTTAAATTACTGTCTTATGACATATAATGAATATTTGGTATAATCAAAATCAACATAGGTTCTAAAGGAAAAATATCTATAAATTCACCGTTATATCAAAATAGATTAATTTATTTTTCTTTATATAATCCTTATTTAAAAGATTGGGAAATGAAAAGAATTGTTAATATATTGGATTGTTTTGAGGCAGAAAGATTTTCTACATTTAAAAGGCTACAGGAGAGATGATATTTTGTCAAATTCTTTATTTGCTTATTACCAACTTCAGAAGTTTTTAAAAAAGAATTATGGACAGGACTTAATCTTGCCAAGTCAAAAGAAGTTTGAGTTACTAATTGCAGATAAAGTTGAAAAGAGGTTTATTTCAGATATGTATATATAAATAAAATTAAGGAGAAATGGGAAAAAGATTTAGATATCGCTTTGACATGGGAAGAATGTGTGTGTTGATAGTGTTTCAAAGTTAATTAATGTGAGGTATAATTTGGTTAATTAAAATTTTTTTACAATTATATTTAACCCCTGAAAAATTGAAGAAATATGGATGTATTTTAACAGATTTGTGTTTTAGATGTGGAGAGCAAGGTGGTATTTTTATACATTCAGTTTGGTTATGTAAGAAAGTTAAACCTTTTTGGGAGGAAGTTGTAAAGTTTTAGAGAGCTTTGTTCAAAATAGATTTGCAATTGGATCCAATGAAGTATTTATTAGTTTATATGAATGTATTACTTGTAGAGTCACGAATGATTAAACCAGATTTACCTTTTGTACGATTAGGGTTAGCAGTAGCGAGAAACTGAATACCTGTTACATGGAAGAATGATGTACAATTGAGTCTACAAAGATGGCATAATGAATTACAGTCATGCTTATATTTAGAAAACATAATTTATGAAATAATTATTCTATTTTTGTAGATATCTGGGGTTTATATTGAGAACATATGTCTATAGAACTTAAATAAATGTGGTAGAGTTGGCACACCAAACAGTGAACATTTAATATCCTTCTTTTTAAGACTCCAGGGAGGGGGGGGGGTTTAAAAAGTTTAGTAAGGGGGGGGGGTTTAGTTTGTAGTTTTATTTTGTTGTATTTGATATGTATTTTACAAAACTAATAATTTTTTTTATAAATACAAATTTTGTATATTTTCTCCCTTCCACCCACCCACCCCCTCCCTCCCCAGAAGAGTAGGGAAAAAAGAAGCCTGTCTACTAATCATGTATCTTTTAATTAATTAATTTCAGTTTACATAATAATTTTAAACCATAACTAATCAGGTGGGTTGGATGGGGGCGTGGTGGACTCTGCATGTAAAGTCGCAGCATAAAACTCATGTAGGGTTTCCAAATCTTATCAAATTTTTCTGGTTGATTTCATAAATTATACGTTATTCTCTCTAATGGTATACAAATTAATAATTCCGATGGCCATCTATTCAACCCCACAATATCGTCAGATTTTCATGTTATAGCTACAGATTTCTTTGTTCTTGCTACACTTAAAAAACTTTTGATAAATATTTAACTTCAAATGGGAATCATCTCCCAATAAAAGTACTCTAGGATCCTTCAAAATATGCATCTTCAAAACTCATCCCAATAAAATACCAATATCCTTCCAGAACCTATTTACCGTCTGCATGCAGGAAAAATCAGAACAATTCAAATGAAGTGCATGTAATTTGTATGGAGTGTCATATAATTGACATATAATATAACCAACATCGAAGTACTCGAGCTGGCAGAGTCCAAAGGCATCGAATCCACGCTGCTGAAGACTCAACTGCGCTGGGTGGGTCACGTCTCCAGAATGGAGGACCATCGCCTTCCCAAGATCGTGTTATATGGCGAGCTCTCCACTGGCCACCGAGACAGAGGTGCACCAAAGAAGAGGTACAAGTACTGCTTAAAGAAATCTCTTGGTGCCTGCCACATTGACCACCACCAGTGGGGTGATATCGCCTCCAACCGTGCATCTTGGCGCCTCACAGTTCGGTGGGCTGCAACCTCCTTTGAAGAAGACCGCAGAGCCCACCTCACCCAACCCCAACCAACCAATTTTCCCTTGCAACTGGTGCAACTGTGCCTGCCTGTCCCGCATCGGACTTGTCAGTCACCAACGAGCCTGCAGCAGATGTGGACATACCCCTCCATAAATCTTCGTCCGCGAAGCCAAGCCAAAGAAAGAAAGAAGAATATAATTGATGTAGAAAATTAAATTGTACCATTTGACATCTAACATTAATTGTATTAGTTACACTTTCATAGCATAATTTTGACCATACTTCACCTTGAATTTGTATATTTAAATATTTTCCCCCATCTGGCTTTAGATTTAAATATATCCTTTTTCTGAATAGTGTCTTGTAATTTGATATATGTATTAGTAATCAATCTTTCAATAAACGTATCCATTATTATATGTTTAAATGGACTTTGTTCTGGAAATTTAAAATTCTTCCCTAACTTTCTTTTTAAATATGATTTAAATTGATAATAAGAAAAAATAGTATTATGTGGTATATCATACTCATCTTTCAATTGGTCAAAAGTCAAAAAAATCCCAAAATCACTTATTTTTTTTTAATTCCACAATTATACCCAACATCAAAATAATGATTATTAACCATAGAAGGAATTAAAGAACTTTGATTTAATATCATTTCAGCCAGCTGATAATTCTACATTCTGAGTATATGCTTCAAACTTGGTGTCTCTGATTTTCTTTTTGATAATCCCTATAATTACTTTCTCCTATTTTACTCATTTCAGTTTGTACCCATGCTGTATTTCCATCGGTCTGATAACAAGAAGTTATATCTAAGTTGAGCTGTTTTATAATAAATTTTTTTAATTAGGCAATCGAAGTCCCCCTTGATCAAATTTGTTAATTTTTCCAATGTCATCTGAGTCATTATATCCCTCCAAATAAATCTTCTTACACTTTTATTCAAATCTTAGAAAAAACATTATTGGTACAAAAATTGGTAAAGATTTTAAAAGGAAAGATATTCATCTTCACACAATTAATCCTTCCTATTAAAGAAATTGGCAAATGTTTCCATCTTAATAAATCTTCTTTAATTTTCCTTAATACGGGTATGTAATTTAATTTAAATAAATTATTATCAAAATTAATTCCTAAATATTTAATTATGCCATTTTTCCATTTAAATGTGGTCTTTTTTTTTGGCTTGAATATAGTCTATCTCAATCATTGGCATCACTTCATTTTTATCAATATTTACTTTGTAACTTGATGCTAAACCATACTCTGCCAATCAATCATTTAATTTTTTTATGAGCTTTCAGGGTTTAAGATATACAATTACATCATCTGCAAAAAGGCTAATTTTATGTTCTTTATCATTTATCTTAAGTCCTCAATCTCATTATCACTTTTAATCACCTCGGCTAAAAGTTCTATAGCTAATGCAAATAAAAAGAGATAATGGACATCCTTGTCTAGATGATCTTTACAACAAAAAAGATTTTGATGTTTGTCTATTTGTAATCACTTTAGCCTTTATAGAATTATATAATGCTCATATCCAATTTATACATTTTTTTGGAATTCCAATACCTTCAGTACTTTAAATAAATAATCCCATTTTAATCTATCAAATGCCTTTTCTGCATCTAAAGCTAAAGCCACTGATGGTATTTTTCTTTACTGAGCCATATCTATTAATCTTAAAAATCTAACAATATTATCCACTGATCTTCCATTTTAAATAAAACCATTTTGGTCCATATTAATCAATTTAGGTAAACATTTAGCTAATCCATTAGCTTGGACAAAAATTTTATAATCAGTATTCAATAGTGAAATTGGACTATATGAAGATGGAAGCAAAGGGTCCTTCCATTTTTTTTAAAATAACTGTTATTAACGCAGTTATAAACAATTCAGCTAAGTCCCAAAAATTTTCCATTTGATCTAACAACCCCATAAATATCAGAATGAATAACTCTTTAAATTCTTTATAAAACTCCGGAGAGAAACCATCCTCCCTGGACGGAGCCTTATTGTTTGGTAAAGACATTAATATATCATATAATTCTGTAACTGTAAATGGATTTGTTAATTTTGTCTTCTCTATGTTTAACTGTGTTAAAGTAATTTTGGACAAATACTCATCTATTTCATCCCCATTTTTCAAAGATTCCGATTTGTATAATTTCTTGTAAAATTTCATAAACACAACTTTAATGCCTTGTATTTTGTAAGTAAGATGACCTGAATCTTCTTTTACAGCTACTATTGTTCTCGATACTTGTTCAGTCTTCAATTGCCATGCTAAAACCTTGAGCTCTATCTCCTAATTCATAATATTTTTGTCGGGTTCATCTTGTATCCCTCTCTACTCTATATTTGTATTGTTTTAAGCTTCAATTTCTTTAAATCCAATATTTTCCTTTGTTCATCATTCCCTCGATTTTGTAATTCTTTTTCCATTTTTATTATTTCCTTGTCCAAAGAATCAACTTCAGACATATATTCTTTTTTAACCTTAGCCGTATAACTTATAATTTATCCTCTTTCTTTGCCTTCAAAGAATACCATACCACAAACTTGTTAGTTACAGAATGTCATTCAGGTCCATAAAAGGTTTTATCTGTTGCCTTACAAAAATCTTTCCTTTTCAGCACTGCTGCATTAAACCTCCATCTATAACCTATATTTTGCTCCTCCTCCAATAAAACTGACATAACTAAAGGTGAATGGTCAGACAATATCCTCGCTTGATATTCAATACTATAAACTCTTGTCTGGAGTTGAGAGACGATTAAAAACACATCT
Source organism: Narcine bancroftii (assembly GCF_036971445.1). NCBI lineage: Eukaryota > Metazoa > Chordata > Chondrichthyes > Torpediniformes > Narcinidae > Narcine > Narcine bancroftii. Next base: position 94,726,943 of record NC_091472.1, on the reverse strand, counting down.
ATACAAGAATATTTCTTATGACTGTAAGAATAAAATAAATAATCTCTAATATCAGGATGCATCTTTTTCTAACTATCAGCAAGTTTCATTTGATTCATAAAATTTTTAACATCTCTTGTTACCTTACTCTTAACCATAATTCCTCCTGATCTATTCAACTTGGAATCAAAGGTAAAATTAAATTAATTATTTTCCTTTTTGCATTAGCTAACTGCATAAAAACATCTTGTAAAATTTTCCATCATCTACATTTGGTATATATATATCTTTCACTTTGGCTTGGCTTCGCGGACGAAGATTTATGTTGGGGGTAAAATGTCCACGTCAGCTGCAGGCTCGTTTGTGGCTGACAAGTCCGATGCAGGACAGGCAGACACGGTTGCAGGGAAAAATTGGTTGGTTGGGGTTGGGTGTTGGGTTTTTCCTCTTTTGCCTTTTGTCAGTGAGGTGGGCTCTGCGGTCTTCTTCAAAGGAGGTTGTTGCCCGCCGAACTGTGAGGCACCAAGCTGCACGGTTTGAGGCGATATCAGCCCACTGGCGGGGGTCAATGTGGCAGGCACCAAGAGATTTCTTTAGGCAGTCCTTGTACCTCTTCTTTGGTGCACCTCTGTCACGGTGGCCAGTGGAGAACTCGCTATATAACACAATCTTGGGAAGGCAATGGTCCTCCATTCTGGAGACGTGACCTACCCAGCGCAGTTGGATCTTCAGCAGCGTGGATTCGATGCTGTCGGCCTCTGCCATCTCGAGTACTTCGATGTTAGGGATGAAGTCGCTCCAATGAATGTTGAGGATGGAGCGGAGACAACGCTGGTGGAAGCATTCTAGGAGCCGTAGGTGATGCCGGTAGAGGACCCATGATTCGGAGCCGAACAGGAGTGTGGGTATGACAACGGCTCTATATAAGCTTATCTTTGTGAGGTTTTTCAGTTGGTTGTTTTTCCAGACTCTTTTGTGTAGTCTTCCAAAAGTGCTATTTGCCTTGGCGAGTCTGTTGTCTATCTCGTTGTCGATCCTTGCATCTGATGAAATGGTGCAGCCGAGATAGTAAACTGGTTGACCGTTTTGAGTTTTGTGTGCTCGATGGAGATGTGGGGGGGCTGGTAGTCATGGTAGGGAGCTGGCTGAAGGAGGACCTCAGTTTTCTTCAGGCTGACTTCCAGGCCAAACATATATATTTATATATATATATATATATTTTTTTTTTTTAATGTTTCTTGTACAAAAGCCAAATCTACTTTAATTTTTTTTCCATATAATTCAATTATCGGATTTTGAATTCCATTAATATTAATACTAATAAATGACAATTTCCCTGCCATTAGACATCAAAATTAAAACATATATCCCTCCAGCATCCCCCTCCATCTTCCCATCCAACCCAACCCTCCCCATATATCTTATATCTTCAAACAATCCAGGCTTAGAACCAAAAAAAATAAGGATGGAAAGAAAAAGAAAAAAGATGAAAAACCCCAGAGGCGCATGATGTTAAAGCATCCCTATTACCCTGATCTGTACGGGATGCAAAACTAGTCACATTAGTGCCCATGATAGCGCAATGGTCAGCATCACATTCTCCACTAACTCACTCGAAACATCGTACCATCCCTTACTATAAGCTTATCAATAGACCTTTTAATCCATTAATCTTATCCAGTATATCAGATCACACACGATATAGGTTAAACCTTCCTCCCCCTTTAAACTCTCTTGAAACTATGTATTTTTAGTTACAGCAAAACCTCTCAATTATATAATGCATTGAAGTATCCACAACCATCTGCTAATCTTTAACAGGTAATGAATGAGCATATATCTTTACTTCATTAGACTCAGTAAAAAAATCTATTCCTCCCTCCCAGGACAAATATTTTCAAAACAGCTGCATATCTCAAAACAAAGGCATAGCTTTTTTCCCCCACAATAAATCCTTAACCGGATTAAACTCCTTTCTCTTTTTCAACAAATCAAAACTTATATCTGAATAAAAGAAAATCTTATTTCCATTATAAATCAAAGGTGATTGTCTTTCTTTTGCTTGTTTCACTGCCCGCTCCAATAACTTCTCTCTTATTTCATATCAAAGGAATCTGACAAGATTCCTTGGATGGGACCTTTGGTCAGGCTGAGATTTAGGTCTCAGTGCCCCGTGGGCTTGTTCCATCTCCAAATCTTCTTGAATTGCAGCCTGACCCAAAGATTCCAGTATCCACCATTCCAGAAATTTTTGTCCCCTTCTTTAAGTCCAACAATCTTGATATTATTCTATCTACTGAAATTTTCCAAAACATCTATATTTTGCATTAACTGATCGTGCTTTGCAGCTGCTTCTGCTTGTACTTTCTTCATTTGTTCTTTCAGATTTTCAATCTCAAATTCATTCCCTTTAATTTTTCCATCCACTATTTCAAATCTAGTGTCCACCTGTTGTATTAATCTTTCCATCTTATCGCCATTCTTCCTTACTTCATCAGTTAACACTTCCATGGATTGTCAAAAAAACCTAACATGAGTTTTAATTCACCAGAAGATAAAGAAGCTTCTGCATCTTTTTCTACTTTTTTCTTGATTGTACGTCATTCTTGTTCTTTGCTTTTTCAGGTCGTCTTCTTCATCACTGGAGCTGTGGGTGTCTCGAGTCCTTTTTTAAATTTTGTCTTTTTTTGTGTTCTGCACATACCCGAGGAGTGATGCATGTGCAGTGTCATTTCATCATCCGATGTCAATGGCCATTGTCAGGGCAGACCTTGTGCAGCAGTGTCCAAGGTCTCCCCGGCTTCTGGCCTCTCTCCTTTGTATGCTACCTTATGGATAGCTCCCAGATCCTTTCTTAAGGTAGGCCTTGTCACATTTGTGGCCCGAAATGTGAAGTTAATAAAACATTAAACACAAGTTTTATCAGGTAAACTTCTCAGGGTCTTTATTTTCCAGTTTCCTTTGTTCTCCTGCTTGTGCTCTTAGCTCTCTCTCATACCACGTGACTTCCAGTACATCTCATACATATTCATTATCATGACATCCCTCCTTTAATCAGAAATAAACTTTACCTTCACTTACCAATATCCCTCGGAAACCTACAAACATCGTAACTAATGGTAATACTATAACTCAACTACATAAAATTTACTTCCTACAGCACTCATACATGATATAAGATTAAAATACTGTCCCAAAGTTCTTATTAAAACTATGGCACAAAGTCTTCGTATCGTTTGGGCGCTTTCCGGTTTCGTTTCGGCCTGCCTGCGATATTGTCGTCGCTTCTCGGTTGTTCACTCTTAACGTCGGACATACTGCTCGCCACGGCTTCGGGTGTTTCTGGCGCTCTAGTCACTTCATCAGGAGTGCTGGTAACTGCCTCTGGAACATCATCAGGTCTCTCAGTTTCAGCATCTCGTATTGGCCTTTCAACCTCTTCGCTCGATGTATCTCTGGACTGGTACCTTTTTACACCTGATACATTTCTCTTATACAGGACTCCAGTCGGAGACTTGACTGTCACCATACTGCCAATTCTGGATACGACAGTATAGGGTTGATGGTAATAAGGTGTGTCTAGCTTACCACCAGTTTCATGCCTCACTAGAACATTATCTCCTGGCATGATGTCTGAGTTCTTGGCTCCACGTTTCGAATCTGTGTACAGCTTTGCTGCACCTTTCTTTTCAGCATCGTGTTCCCTCATCTCCTGGTCATCTCGGATTTCCTTTATTTCTGGCATTTTTGTGCGGATTTTTCTCCCAAAAAATGCTTCTGCAGGACTTTTTCCAGTGGTTGCATGAGGCGTTGCTCGATAGACAGCCACATAAGATAGCAATGCTTCTCGCCAATTTTGTCCTTCTGCATGTGCAATCCTCAATCGTTTTTCAATGGACTGATTTTGTCTCTCTACTTCTCCGTTGGCTTGCGGCCATTTCGGAGTTACTTTATGATGGTGGATACCTGTGGTCCTCATTGTTTCCGCAAATATCTCTGAAATGAATTGTGGACCATTGTCAGAGTATAACGTAACAGGTAATCCATATCTTGCGAATATCTCTGCTAATGCTTTTATTGTTTTTTCAGTGGTTGTGGACTTCAACACCAAGTACTCATAGTATCTGCTGTAGTAATCTATCACTACCATAATTGATTCACCCGTCAGTAAAGGTCCAAGAAAATCAACAGCTACGTCGATCCATGGTCCTGTCGGGAGTTGCGTACTCCGGATCGGTTCTGTCGGATTACTCCTACTTGTGATTTGACATCCGTGACAAGTTTTAACAAATTTCTCTGCGTCCTTATCACAACCTGGCCACCATACCTTGGTTCTGAGGTTTTGCTTGGTACCAACAATACCTAGGTGTCCTTCATGCGCTAAGGATACGATCTTCGGTCTCAATCTTTGCGATATCACCAATCTGCAACCTCTCAATACACACTGTCCGATGCAACAAAGTTCGTCTCTGATGGGAATGTAAGCCTTGTGAGTACACTTGTCCCATTGTCCACTCTGTATGCATTCTCTTACTTCCATGAGTTCTGGATCACATTCGGATTCTCTCTCGACTTCCTTCATAGTCACAGCTTTCGGTGTCGACTGAATAGCTACGAAGCGTACAAAGCTCTCTGTTTCTGTTCCCAATTCTGACTTGGATTGTGGACCACCATCCTTCACCAATCTGGACAGCGGATCTGCAATGTTTGTTTTCCCTGCAATGTGGATTACTTTATATTTGTAGGGTTGTAGTCTGAGTACCCATCTCTCTATTCTGGTACATGGTTTGGATCTAGGTGCATAGATCACCTCTAATGGCTTATGATCTGTGATGAGTTCAAATTCAATGCCATATAAATATGCATGGAACCTCTCACAGGCCCATACAAGTCCGAGTGCTTCTTTCTCTGTCTGAGAGTATCTTCTTTCCACATCTGATAACGATCTGCTGGCATAGGCAATGATTCTTGGTCCTCCATCATGCATCTGGACCAACATGGCTCCTAAACCAACCGGGCTGGCATCCGCTATGACTTTGGTTGATGCCGCCGGATCGTAATATCCAAGAGTTTTTGCATCTGTCAGGCTTTGCATCAGCGCTGTGAACGCTTTCTTCTGCTCAGATCCAAAATGAAATGGTACACCTTTCCTGGTTAGTTTCCTTAGTGGTTCTGCCGCTGTAGCGAAATTAGGAATGAACTTTGCACAAAAATTAACCAATCCCAGGAAACTCCTCACCTCTGTTGCGTTCTGAGGTGCACGTGCCTCTTCAATAGCTTTCACCTTGGCCTCTGCAGGGTTTAGTCCCTCCCGTGTAAGTCTGTGTCCCATGAAGTCCATTTCTGACACACCGAACTGGCACTTGTTTCCATTCACGGTAAGGCCTGCCTCCTGTAGTCTAGATAGTACATGCCTCAACCGTTTGTCATGCTCTTCCTTTGTTGGTGCATGGACTATGATGTCGTCAGAAATGTTGGCAACTCCAGGAATGCCTTGAATCACTCGATGGATTTCATACTGGTAGATCTCCGAAGCTGTATTAATTCCAAATGATAGTCTCTTGTAACGATACAATCCACAGTGAGTCACAAATGTTGTTACATCTCGGGAACCCGGATCCAGCTCTAATTGATGATAGCCCCATTTTAGATCAATTTTTGAGAATACCTTGCTGGTAGTTAGTTCTTGAAGTATTTCCTCCACTGTTGGTATAGGGTGTCGTTCTCTAGTTATAGTTTCATTGGCCATTCTCATGTCAACACATAGTCTTATGTCACCCTTTGGTTTGGGCACAATCACTACTGGGCTAACCCATTGTGTTGAATGTTCCACCGGTTCAATAATGTCTTGTTCGATCAATTCTTTAATTTTGGCTTCGACTTTCCCACAAAGTCCAAACGGAGTTCGGCGCATTGGTTGTGCCTTAGGTTTGACCGTTTCATCTACCGCTAGCTTCAATTGTCGACCTTTCAGCTTTCCTACTCCTTGGAAGACTGCGGGGAATTCTTGCTTCATATCCTCGTATGACTGACTTGAATTGACACTAGCTCCAATATGAAGTATTGCCAGGTCTTGCGCTGTGCTTCTACTCAGCAATGGTTCTCTCCTCTCTTCTATGACCATAAACTCTGCTTCGGTGTACTTATCTCCAGCTTCAACAGTTGCAGTAAAACATCCAATGGTCTGCAATGGCTTGGTTGCTGTGTATGGATACAGTTTCTTGGAACACTTCTTTGAGGTACAGATGATTGTTTTCCTTTTCAACTTCTCCCATAAATGTCGATCAATCACATTACTGTCACTGCCTGAGTCTACAATGACCTGCACTGTCACTCCACCAATGATCACTGGGACTTTCTCATGATGTATATCATTCAACGTAAATTGGTAACAACTCTGTCCCTCCTGGGTATCATCATCGTCACCGTCTATCTGGCGAATGGTATCTTTCTTTCCAGGATACTTTCCTTTCCCCCAGGCTTTGCCTTTGGAAGTTGTACTCTTCCTCTTCTGGTCTGCATTGGACTTGCTTTTGCACTTCTTTGCAAAGTGGTCCTTACCTCCGCACTTTCTGCAAACTTTGCCTTTGGCCGGGCAATATGGGTCTTTTCCAAAGTGACCTCGGTTTCCACATCTATAACACTCCACGTCCTGTGTCGACGTATATCTTGGCTGATTATGGCGATGTGAGAGCCTCTTAATTTGCTGGCTTGAGTTGTCTTTCAGGGTCATGGTATGAAATTGCCCTTCAACAGCCTCTAATGCAGCAGCAATGGCTAAAGCATTGGTGAGTTCCAACTCACTCCCTCTTTCCAGTAGACGTCTTCTGAGTTTATCTGATCTGCAGTGCTGTACAACTTGATCCAATAATTGGTTGTCCAAATCAGCTGGCATGTAATTGCATCCAACAGCTAGCTGGCGTAATCTCGTCACGTACTGAGCAATTGTCTGGCCATCTTCTTGTCTCGTTCTCCGAAACAAATGGCGTTGAAATGTAGCATTCAGTGTCACTACATAGTGTGCATTTAATGCATTTACCGCTTTCCGGTACTCATCCTTTCTTCCAGTATTTAAAAGTGTCTTAAATGTTTCCCGAACTGCGGGTCCAGCCAGGAAAAGAAGTAACGCCCTTCTCTGCGCTTTTTGTTCAACCGTACCGGTATCTAGAAATAGGCAACGACTGTCAGCGTAGGATTCAAATTCTTCCAGCCATGCCTTCCACTTCACACTTGCAGTGCTTGCATCACCCGTTGGGTCAAAATGAGCAATACCACTATGTGTTAGAAAGTCACCGTCTGCCCCAGTCATGAGGAAATATTCCAGCCCCAAAAGTACTGAGACAAAGAGAAAATTCTTATCACCTTGAAGTTGTCTGTAATCCTCTGTAATCTTGTTTAGTCTTTAATTTTCTTCAAGCTTCTTTCTTCCTCGTCGCCAATGTCACATTTGTGGCCCGAAATGTGAAGTTAATAAAACATTAAACACAAGTTTTATCAGGTAAACTTCTCAGGGTCTTTATTTTCCAGTTTCCTTTGTTCTCCTGCTTGTGCTCTTATCTCTCTCTCATACCACGTGACTTCCGGTACATCTCATACATCTCATTATCATGACATCCCTCGCTTCCTTTTCTTGCTCAGTTTCTTATACAACAGTAAGTCGTTTACCCTTCTTTTGTGACGTTGATGTCTTCAGATTGTTCTTTATTATATTTTCTATAAATTTTTCGAGGAGAGCAGAGATTATTAGTCTATCCCCACGTCATCACGTGGCACCCCCCCCCCACTTTGCACATTTCTTATTTTTTAATATTTAATTTCTGTATTGTACCTCTTTCTCTGTTTACATTTCTCTTTTTTTATAAGTATAGCTTTTCCTGAGTAGTTTTTTTGCACTATCAATAAGTAGAAATTCTGCCTGGTTCACAGGAAAAATAATCTCAGGGCTGTATCTGATGTTATGTATGTACTCTGAACAGCACGCTGAAAGTATAACACTAAATGGAAGCTGCAATGGTCTTAGAAAAGTGCAATAAACTAGAATGGTTTGCAGTCACAATTTTTGATTATAACCCAGAGGGTTATAATCCTGTTGATTTACTGTGAATGGGCAATTTTGCCCCTGGCAGATTACTATCATCAAACCAGAAACATCATTGGGAAATGGGGCAGATGGGAACAGCCATATCTCAACAGCTTTAAATTCTCAAGGGTCCATTTGTATTGACCAACAACCTACTTGCAGACAGGAACAGTCACCTCCAGTTTCAAAAGCTGTCAAACCCAGTCAAACTTCAGCACATCACATTGAGTCTCATTCAGGTCAATAATGAATCTCAATACAATTTAAAATAAAACTTAATATTTACCGCAGTAATAGGTCATTGAAATATATCATTGTACAGAAGAAAATGAGTTGAATGTGAATTAGATAAAAGACCTGGAACAGGGATAGAATGCAAGGATATCCAAAAAGTGTTTATTCTATGATTTAAAGAAAATCTCAATAGCTACTATTCATTATCACATTCTGACAATCACATTGTAATCCTATTTGTCTATTTTCAGATATTGTATTAAATTCATTGAAATTATTGTAAATTATTATTTGTAGTTTTTGGTACATCCCTGGAGGAAGTCATAAATCTGATAGCAGAAATATAAAAAATATTTCTTGTAAGAAATATTAACTACAAAATCTGATGATATTGGTCAAGAATGTGAAATAAAGAAAAAAAGAATGAGGTCGCAATCTTGTTAAAGGTTTCAATTTAAAAAAAAACAATTATAAAAGCATTTTTTACCCTCCATAAATTTGTTCAAGGGGAACAGAGGGAAGTAGAATACTAGCTTTTTTTTTAAAAAAGCAATGCCAAGAATCAATAGCCCTCAAAAGTGGTAATCAGAGATAAACAGTATTTCAATCTGTATACCATATTAATAGAATTTGCATATTAACTTGTATTCCAAATATATATATTCATTCAGTTGTGTAAATATTTTAAAATGAATAGAAATATCAATAACGCATTCAGCTATGCAGCAGAATTAAGTACTCCATCTGTCAGAATCAACCCGAGCTCCCTTTAAATTTCAAACATCAAAATTACACAATATGCCCTGCTGATCCATTGACTTCTTTGTGCCCAACTTCAAAACACCAGCACAATTTTCCTCCCAGCACTTTTAGTATATGGTATATGCACATTGGGTGCAAAAGGCCCATACATCTCATGCTGCATAATTCGGAATGAAATTAAGGTGGTAGATGCATAACACACAGTATGTGAGATCCTACGGTACAGCTACATTCTGCTGCTGCTGCCAAACTTAGTAAAAGTTCTGGAATATTTATATTGTAGCCCCTGCTTGCAGGGCTGCAATGTAAATATTCCAGAGGTCAACATCTGCTTTATTTCAAAACAAGACTCCACTGCTTTAATGTTATGCCCACTAATAACATGCACATTCATGAGTAAAAGAATCCAACATTATATCTAAAGGCATGCTGACACAGGAGAAACATATTGTTCATTTTAGTTTGCAAATAGGCAAGCAAAAGCAATCTAAACTGAGATCAATATTTGAGGTTAGATGCTCACAAATATATTGGAAACTGGAGCTCATTACATTTACAAACCATGGCTTCCATCACTTTGGGATTCCATAAGTTCCGACAAGGTAAGTGTTACTAAACTCTGATAAACTGAAAAAAACATTGGCCAAGGGTTAGCATCCAAAAGCTTGACATGATGTGCACCTTCTTCACTACCACATATCGAATCCACAAGTTGGCTGCTTTTCCACATCAGTTGATAAACCTTGGGGGAAAATACAACACTTCCTGACACCAACAACACAGGCATCACATACATGCTTATCAAAGAGAGATCAATGTAACTAAAGACTATAAACGTGTACAGAAGGAGACAAAAATATCAAGAAAAATAGGAAATCCAGGCAATCTCATCCCATGTCCAAAAAGAGGTGCATTTTTCATATTCGCACACTGATGCTTTTTTTTCCATTTTTAATCAGAAAATAAAGTATGAAAGACCCTGGTTATGATTTCTTATCAATGCATATCTGATGCCATGAATTTGAATTCCCTCTAACTAAATGGAGAGACAATGCATCTTTAAAGCAGTAATCCAGTTTTAAATCTGTATGATCAAAATTGAATAATTCTGGGTCAGATTCAGTCATAATCCACCACTGGCTTCTTGTTATGCATACAGTTAATTGTGCATATTGTTTCCAATGGGTATTACTCTTCTTAAACTTTAGATTCCTAATTCAAGAGGCTAAATCAGAGGCCTCTGTGATTTCAGCATTATTTCAAGAACAGCCGACCAGACATGCTCAAATCTCATAGGATTGAAGATACACTTCAATGGCCCTCTCGTATGCAGCTTGCTATGGAAATTACAAACTATACATGTGAAGGAAATCTAGACTAGATTTTAAATATATCCCTACTTGTGGAATAGTAATCACCTTTCCACTTTTCTCGTTTCAGGAGGTTTGCATGGTGGCCATAATCAAGGTAACAGCAATTTACATAACATGGAGAGAAAGTCTCTGTCGGGGTTGATGTGGTTATGCATAGCAAAGTATTTCTTCAAGTTCAGTTAGTGTGGAGAGTAATGTGATGTAGGTTGAAGAAAACAGTGTGCAAAATGGTGAAGTTGTTGCTCTCAGCAGGATAGACGTGAATGTGCAATTGTACCCATCTTTCCTCCTGTCTTTAAAGTAGCTCCTGCAACGAATCAAGGAGCTTGGTTCAATGCTGCTGACCTCCTGATGTGCCTCTAGTCCTACCGCCTTTGGAGCGGCACGAGCAGTTCCTCTGTCCCAATGCTAGGAAAATGCATCTCTTTCCAGCTTCTCCCTGCTGTTAAATGGTATATTAAAGGAGGCATTAATCAGGCAGGGTGCAATCTAACTGTCCTGAACCAACTCACTTCGTTTCAATTCCCACCCACCTCTAAATCCCATTTTTGGATTGGCTCTACAAATACTTCAGTTAAGATCACATCATGCATGTCTGCATCATGCCCACTGCCATGCAATCAACATCAAACAATGCAATAAATGATAATGAAATGGTTCAGTCAAAAAATTACTGATTAACATGCTGAACGACATTCTAGCTTTCTCGTGTGATATCGCAATCAGATTCCAAATGCCATTCTGAGTTACAAATGGGATGTCTCCAATCAGACTATTTTAAAAACCATAATGCAACTGGAAAATCATGAGAAAATCACAAGTCTGAGCTCAATAGCATTCCTGGACCATTAACCAAAAGTTTGATTTAATGTGAATTTTTAAGTTTAGTAATATTTTTCCCACCACAACAGAAATGGCACTTTCATAGTTATGAACTTTATAACTATTAACCCTTTTTAAATTTAATGTGTATTAAAAACTTCAGTACTCTCGTTGAGAATTGGCCTTGCCAGCTGGCTGAACAACTTAAAAAGAAAATCAGCAACCTTCTTTAATCAAATGAGATGTAGAAGTAAACAAAACATTTAACTTCAAATTAGAGATATGGCACGGTAACAAGCCCTTCCAGCCCATGAACCTGCAGTGCCCAAATACACCTATGTGACCAATTAACATCCCAACTCTGTACTCCTTTGGAATGTGGGAGAACACCGCAGCACCTGGCAGAAACCCATGCAGGTCATGGGGAGAACGTACAAACTCTTTTCAGACTGCGCTGAATTCAAACCTGGGTCATGGCCACTGTAATAGCATTGTGCCAGCTCCATCTCCATATTTCTTTTCAAGAAAGTACTTTGAATCACTGGCAGGCAGTGAAGCAGAACATGTTGCATATTGTACACATGTCAGCATATTCTGGTCTCCTGCAGATGTACAGCATATACTGAAGATCAGATAGCAACACATTTGACTTCTCTTCCTCCAATGGGGTCCAGTTTTGTGATATGGCAGCCTTGGTGACCTTCAACTCCCTGGACCTGGAGTTTCTACCTCTCATGGGAATTTACCTTGGTGAATAACAGCAATCTTCAACCCACCCCAGGCAGATGTGGTTAGTGCTTAAATTAACCACCGCAACCAGTAACCATAAAAAAATTCCAAGGCCTTGTTCTTCAAAGCTGACAACTTAAGCCAGACAACATCAAGACCATGCCACCAAGCAACCATCAATACATCTCCTGTCCTACCCTTGACCCCTGCCACACAGCCAGTGCTGCCATCGCTCTGTCACATGCACGCACATTGAAAAACAGTACTATACATGAATATCACACGTGCCAAGAGGCAATACCAGGTCAATTAGAATCCCAGATGAAACTTTGATTGTAGCGTGGCATGCATGGCCTAATTGGCCAGAATTGCAACCATCCCACCCTGACGAGTTCAATGCATTCTTCACTTTGGCTCAACAGGCTTCAGCAAGAACAGGTAAGAGGTGAGGAAATAGACGGAGTTGAAGTCGGAAAGGACCACCCTATTTGAGGAACAAAAAGGATTCAGCATGTAGGGAAAGATAAGAGCAGGTTTTTTTAAGATATCATATTTTGTTCATCTTGACAGTGGGAATAGCAGCCAAGGCAGGGGAATGCTCCTCTTGCAAAATGTGGTTCGTCATGGAAGCCAGCAGTATCCCTGATGACTTCATCTGTGAGAAGTGCACCCAGCTGCAGCTACTGACAGTGCTAAGTTAAGGAATGGAGCTGGAGTTGGATCAACTTCTGGTTATTCAGAAGGCTGAGAGAATGATAGAACAGGTATTACAGGGACACATCTCTGAGGCAGGAGGAGGGTAGATGGTGTCAGGAGAGGAAAATGGGCCAGGCAGGCATTGCAGGGCATCCCTGCGGCCATCCCCCTCAATAATGTATTCCATTTTGGATACTGTTTTGGGGTGGGGGGGGGGGGGTGGTGAACCTACCAGGGACAAGTCACAGAGATCAGGTCTCTGGCACAAAGTCCAGTCCTCTGGTTAAGAATGTAAGAGAAGAGGTGAGCTGTAGTGATAGGGGATTCCATAGTTAGGGGGACAGATGAGAGGTTCTGTGGAAGAGATCGAGTATCCAGGATAGTATGCTGCCTCCTTGGTGCCTGGGTCCAATATATCTTATATCGAGTTCATGGTATTTTCAGGAGAGAGGGTGAGCAGCCAGATGTCATGGTCCATGTAGGGGCCAATGCCATGGGTAGGAATGGTGTGGAGGTCCTGCAAGTTCAAGGAGTTGTGCGCTAAGTTGAAGGACAGGACTTCCAGGGTAGTGATCTCAGAAATGCTACCTGTGCCATGTGCTAGTGAGGTTAGAAATAGGAGGATAATGCAGACTAATATGTGGTTATAGACATGGTGTAGGAGGGAGGGCTTCAGTTTTCTGGATTATTGGACTCTCTTCCAGGGAAGGTGGAATCTGTTCTGATTGGAAGGTTTACATCTGAATTGGAAAGGGTCTTGTAGGAAGGTATCTATCCAATTTATTCTTAAAACTCAAGATCAAACACGCTTTCGCCACAGATGACAGCACATTCCACACTCCCACCACTGAATGAAGAACTTTCCCCAAATTTCACCCTTAACCTTAAGCTTAAAACTATGATCTCTTGTATTTATCTCCCCCAAATCTATACCACTCGGTCTATACATCTCAATCTTGTAAATCTCTATCAAATCTCCCCTCATTCTTCTTTGATCCAAGGTATAAAATCTTAACCTGTTTAATCTTTCCCTGTAATACAACTCCTGAACTCTTTCAATATTATTAATATTCTTCCTGTAATTAGGCGACCAGAATTGCACACAATATTCTAAATTTGGCCTCACCAATGTCTTAAACAACTTCAACATAATATCCCAACTCTTGTACTCAATACTTTGATTTATAAAGGCTAAGATGCCAAAACCTTTTTTTTTTACAACCCTGTCCACCTGCAACGGTACCTTCAGGGAACATATCTGTATTCCCAGATTTCTCTGGTCCTCTGCACTCCTCAGTGCCTAACCATTTACTATGTAGGTCCTACCTTGGTTCGCCCTTCAAAACTGCATCACCCCACACTTGACTGCATTAAATTCCATCTGCCATTTTTGGGCCTATTCTCCCAATTGGTCCAGATCCCTCTGCAAGCTTTGAAAATATTCCTCAATGTCCACAATACCTCCGATCTTTGTGCCATCAACAAACTTATTGTTCCAATTTATCACGTTATCATCTAGATCATTAACATACACAACAAACAACAATGGTCCCAACAGAGATCCTTGAGGCACACCACTTGACACAGGCCTCCAGTCTGAGAAGCAACCATCCACTACCACTCTGTTTTTTTTCCCCACTCACCCAATTATGAATCCATTTTACATTCTCTCCATGGATCCCAAGTGACATACCCTTCTGAACTAACCTCCCATGTGGGATCTTGTCAAAGGCTTTACTAAAGTCCATGTAGACAACAACCACAGGCTTTCCTTCATCTACTTTCTTGGTAACCTCCTCAAAAATCTCTACAAGATTTGTGAAACATGACCTACCAAGCACAAAGCCATGCTGACTATCCTTGATCAGCCCATGGCTGTCCAACTATCTATATATCCTCTCTCAAAATTCTTTCCAATAATTACTACTACTGATGTCAGGCTCACTAGCCTATAATTAACTGGCTTATTTTTGGACCCTTTTTTTAAACAATGGGACAGCATAAGCTACCCTCCAATCCTCTGGCACCTCACCTCACATTTTGAATACATCAGCCACGGCCCCTACAATTTCTACACCAGTCTCCTTCAAGGACCGAGAGAATATCATATCCGGTCCAGGTGATTTATCTACTGTTATTTGCCATAAGTTAGCAGGCACCTTTTCCTCCTTAATCTTCATCTGATCCATGACACTTCTGTTTGTTTCCCTTCCTTCCTTCCTTATACACTATGCCAGTGTCCTAGTAAATATTGATGCAAAAAAAAAGACGTTTAAGATCTCCCCCATTACATGAGGCTCCACACGTAGTCGATCACTTTGGTCCTCTAGGGGACCAATTTTGTCCCTTGCTATCATTTTACTCTTAATATATTTATATCCTTCAGATTTACCTTCACTTTATCCAAAATGGTCAGGACCGGATCTATTTTGAATAAGCCTTCTTTTCAGCAACCCAGTCTGTTTTTAAAAAAAAACAGCCCAGTAGCCACAACGAATCACTGTATCAATGTTTAAATAACAACAACAAACAAGGGAATGGTTTTTAAGCATTGAAATGTTTAATTCTCACGAAAAAAAATGCTGGCCACCGCCGATCACCCCGAGGTCTATGGTACCGCCAGCAGCTCAAGGCCCCTGATCAGTTTGGCTCCAAAATTAATTTTGGATAAATGAGGATTTCAGAGAATCCGATGATGGATAATTGGAGTTGTACTGTACCTCATTAGCTCTTTTGCCTAAACTCGCTACGCACCTCCTACTTCTTAGTAACCAAATCACCAATATCCCTCGAAAACCAGGGTTCCCCTATCCTTGTTAATTTTGCCTTTAATCCTAACAGAACATGCAAACCCTGCACTTTCAAGATTTCATCTTTGAAGGCTATCCACTTAACACACCCTTGCCAGAAAATAACATATCCCAATCCACACTTCTAAGATCCTTTCTCATTTCCACAAAATTTGCCTTCCTCCAATTTAGAATCCCAACATGAGGACCAGACCTATCCTTTTCCATAATTAACTTGAAGCTAATGAAATTATGGTCTTTTGTCCCAAAATGTTCATCAACATTCATCTGTCAACTGACCTGTCTGATTTTCTAATAGGAGATCAAGTACTGTGTCCTCTCTCGTTGATACCTCTATATATTGATTTAGAAAGTTTTCCTGAACACATTTCATAAACTCCAAGCTATCCAGCCCTTTTACAGAATGGGAGTCTCAGTCAATATTTGGGAAGTTGAAATCTCCGGCTATCACAACTTTCTGCTTCTTACATCGGTCTGCTATCTCTCTACAGATTTGCTCCTCCAATTCTCTCTGACTTTTGGGCAATCCTATCAGTGTGGTCACACCTGTCCCGTTCCTCACTCCACTCATATAGCATCTAGACAAATGCTCCTGGCTGTCCTGACTTCGTACAGCTGAGATATTTTCCCTGACTAGCAATGACACTACTCTCCCTTTCATCCCTCCCCCGACATCACGTCTGAAGCAACAGAACCCCGGAACATTGAGCTATCAGTCCTGCCCCTCCTGCAACCAAGTCTCACTAAGAGCAATAATGTCATAATTCCACGTGTCTATCCATGTCTGAAGCTTGTCAGACTTTCTAACAATACCCATGCATTAAAATAAATACATCTGGCAACATTTCTATTATGTACAGACCTTTGATTTCTGTCTATATGTGCAGTCCTCGCGTGACCTTTATCCTCCTCCTTCTTAGTAACTGGCTCTTCTCTCCTGGCAAGACAAACAAAGCTACCCACAAAGATATTAATCCCCTTCCAGTTCAGATGCAATCCAACCTATCGGTACAGATCCCACCTTCCCTGGAACAAAACCTGAAGCCCTCCCTACCACACCATGTCCCCAGCCACACGTTAAGCAGCCTTATACTCCCTATTTCCAATCTCTCCAGCATGTGGCATGGGAAGTACTCCTGAGATCACTACCCTGGAGGACCTCTTCTTCAACCTAGTGCCTAACTATCATTACTGTATATTTTGGCGTACAAATCGAGTCTTGAAACTAAAAAAATCTCTCAAAAAAATGGGCGTTGGCTTATACGCCAGGTATACTTTAGAGACCTTAAATTCAGCTCAAAATTCAATCTGCACTGATCTGGCAAAGAAGTTCACCCTTGAGAAACCAAAACCCGACTGTGACAGATTTTCACTGAGATTTTTATTGAAAACAAATGTACAATTAGCACCCTTCAAAATCACTGTCATTGTCTGAAAACAACACATTTAGAACCCTTAAAAATCACTCTCACTATCATCGTCTAAGCAAAGATGGCAGCAAACACACCCATACTCTCACTGTTTAAACAGTCATCATATGGGCCCTGGTCTGCTTCTGATGAGGCAGTTTCAGCTTCATCATCAGTGTCCCACAATAAATCACCTTCCATGCCATCAATTGCACAAGAGGTACCGCACTTTTTAAAACGATTTTATCACAGTCTCTATATTAACTTTGTCTCATGCCTTGAGCACGAATTTACACAGCACATCAAGTGAGGCAGCACGCACTGCCCCACCTATTGTAAATGGCTTTTCTGCACTCTACATCCATATATTCCATTCCTCATGCACATGGTCTTTGAATGGCTTGTTCAATCAGACATCGAGAATATGAACGTCAAACTACCTGGAATAGCTGCCATGTAAGTATTGCGTAGTGCTAATCTACTTTTATTCTTCTCAGTTAAGTGGCTACGAAATGTATCCCAGACCAGCAAACTCCGTTCTTTGCATAAACCGCCTGTCTGTCTGTTCCACACATTGTCTATCCATTGTTTTACACCATTTTTATCCATCCATCCTTTTTCAGAAAAATGTACAAAAATGCCTGCAGGGAATTTCATTTTTGGTTTAATTTTGCATTTGAAAATTACCATGGGTCTTAACTTTATCCTGTCGGCCATGCATAACACCACAGTAAACCTAGTCCTTTTGTGGCCTGTACTTCAGGTTTGCACAGTTTTAACACTTTTCCATTCTACCGTTCTATTGCATATCATGTCGAAATTCATGGGGGTTTTGTCCAGGTTTCCAATATTTGCCAATGCAAACTGGTGTTTCTGCCGGTTATGTACAATAAACTGGTGAAAGCTTACAACTTTATGATCAAGATCTTTTGGTAGTTTCTGTGCAATTTTTGTTTTTTGGCATAATACTAGATTTTTCGTGTTCATGAAACGATTGCACCAGCCAAATGTAGCCTCAAAATCATCACTGAGGTCTGAGAGTGACTTTGCCCACTTCAGTGCAAATGTTCTTATTTTATTTTGGTGACTATGTAGTAATCTTGCCTCTGTTCACATACCCATTCTGCAAAGGGATTTTCCAACTCTGGCCAATGAGTGATTGTTTTTCTCAACAAACATTACCTTTTTGGTATTTTTTCTTAATTTTTTCCAATACAGCACAGAATAATTTTTAAAGTTCTCCAGTTTGTGTCTTCTTTTCTTTGGCTTGGCTTCACAGACGAAGATTTATGGAGGGGGTAAATGTCCACGTCAGCTACAGGCTCGTTTGTGGCTGACAAGTCCGATGCGGGACAGGCAGACACGGTTGCAGGGGAAAATTGGTTGGTTGGGGTTGGGTGTTGGGTTTTTCCTCCTTTGTCTTTTGTCAGTGAGGTGGGTTCTGCAGACTTCTTCAAAGGAGGTTGCTGCCCGGCGAACTGTGAGGCGCCAAGATGCACGGTATGAGGTGATATCAGCCCACTGGCAGTGGTCAATGTGGCTGGCACCAAGAGATTTCTTTAGGCAGTCCTTGTACCTCTTCTTTGGTGCACCTCTGTCACGGTGGCCAGTGGAGAGCTCGCCATATAGCATGATCTTGGGAAGGCGATGGTCCTCCATTCTGGAGACGTGACCCACCCAGCGCAGCTGGATCTTCAGCAGCGTGGACTCGATGCTGTTTGTGTACGAAGCCTCTAATGGACCAGTCCCCTTTTTACATTACCGAACTCCTAATGCCCTATTCCACCAAGACCCCTCAGATTGGCCAATTTAGGGCACTTAGTTGATCTGCGCTCAAATCACAAACTCAGGGGAGATCGCACCTTTGCTACTGCTCCCTCCATCAAATCAACCCCTTCAACTTTTCTAAATCCAGTTTGATGCTGTATTTTATTCGCAAGTGTTTTGAGGTGATTGTTGATTGTTACCACATTGTATGTACAATTCTGAACTTTGGGTACCCATTTTATTCTGCACTTTAAATAGCTGCTTAAGTTGAAATGTAATTTATGATCGGCACAGCACTTTGGTCAATGCAAGTTGTTTTAAATTTGTTACCTAAATAAAGTAAACTAAACTAACTCCCTGAACTCTCCTTGCAGGACCTCCTCATTCTTCCTACCCATGCCATTGGTCCCTACATGGACCATGACATCTGGTTGATTACCCTCCCACCCAAGAATGTCGTGAACATGACCTGAGATATCCTGTACCCTGGCACCAGGGAGGCAACATACCATCCAGGATTCACAATCTCCTCTACAGAACCTCTCATCTGTCTTCCTAATTATGGATTCCCCTAACACTCCAGCTTGCCTTTATTTTCCCTTTCCCTTCTTAGCCACAGCACCAGACTCTGTGTCAAGGCTTGTACCTGGTTGGTGATCCCCCTCAACAGTATCCAAAACAGTATACAATATTTGATGGCATAGAGGACTCATTGGCATACAAAAACACCCCATTTTTAACTTGAAATTTTAGAAAAAATTAGTTTTAGTGTATTTACAGGTAAACCTTGCATAGAACATACAACTAGGACATTGGTAAAACTAGTTTCAATAATAATACTGCAGTAATTAACAAGATAAATTTTTAATAAGAGAACATTAAAACAACTATCTTAAACAAAAACACAATAAAACATTAATGTTCTGTAACAAAAACTTTAACTGTCTTCACCGCCTGAACATTCATCAGTTTCATCACTATCAAAGCCCAAAAACTCAGCATCACTACTGCTGGTATCACTTCCCTCAAATAATCCAATGTCCTCAGTGCCATCTGTAATGATAGTGATCATGGTTGCAATGCAAGTAGCAATGCCTTTCTGCCAGTAAGGGACTGACACATAGTATGCTGATCTGTAATGGAGGCTTCCAGCCTCATGGCGCTGTTTGCAACTTTAAAGTAAATAACCTTTTCCTTCAACTAGGTGTTGTCTAAGAACTCACATATACGAATACAAGATGAAACATGGTGTCAGAAATGGGATGAAGGAAATTAGAAGGAAATACTTTAAAAGGTAAAATCTAAAATCAGCAACTGATCAGTGAAGAGAAACTAACGAAGTGAAAAATGGAAGGATTACATCCACCAGCAAAACTTCAACTGATAGGTAATGTGGCTGAAAATTGGAACAGATTCAAACAGCATTTTGGATGGTATTTAGTGGCAGTTGGAGCTGATGAGAAAAGTGATAAAGTGAAAACGTCAGTTTTCTTACATGTCGTGGGTGATGAAGCCCTGAAGTGTATAATAACTTCACATTTGCTACTGATGGAGACAAAATAAAATTGGAAAAAAATAATGGAACAGTTTGAGGCAGACTGCATACTTAAACATAACGTGATGTTTGAGAGGCACAGATTTTTCACATGTACAGAAAACGAAGAAAGTATTGATTAGTATGTGACTGAATTGAGAAACAGAAGCAAAATTTGTGAAATTGGTGGATTTGTGTGATATTCCAGATAACAGTCTAAGGGAAAAACTGTTTAGAGAGCAAAATCTAGAGAAACTAAAAACACAGGCAAAAGAGCTGTTCAGTGAAACTACCTGCAACGTGGATGCAGTGAGTGAGGAAATAAACCATTTAACAAAAAGTGCGTGAAAGTGGAGAGAGGCGTGGCCAGCAAACAAAAATGAAAGGGACAATCGAAAGCCATGTCATCGATGCAGTACACACCCTCCAAAAAAGTGTCCAGCATATGGTAAAACATACTATATATGCAACAATCTGCATCCTACAAGAGGAGCATTCTCCTGCCCTCGGCTCCATAACCCACACTCACTCTCTCTATCCCACTACTACAACACTGCCTACTATGCTGGTAGTCTCCTGGGGGAGACAAAAAAACCAAAGGAAAAAACCTGCAACCAATTTCAGGAAAAAAACTTTGGAAAATATCTCCCCAACTTCCTAGTGGCAATCAAGCAAAGCTCCAGGAGATCACTGAAAATAGTGATGCAAAATCAGCATTACTATTTCTAATATATAACAGAGGTATTTAAAATTACAAGTAAGATAGACAGAGTAAACAGAGATAGGTTTTTTCCACTAAAGGTAGGTGAGATACAAACCAGAGGACACGAGTTAAAAGTGAAAGGGGAAAAGTTTAAGAGGAATATGAAGGGGAACTTCTTCACACAGAGAGAGGTGGGGGCATGGAAAAAGCTTCCATCTGAAGTGATGAATGAGGGCCCAATTTTAAAATTCAAGAGGAATTTGAACAGGTACATGGATGGGAGAGGTATAGAGGGCTATGGACTGGGTGAATATCAGTAGGGCTAGGAAAAAAATGGTTCAGCACACTCTAAAAGGGCTGAAGAAGCCAGTTTCTGTGCTGGCATGTTCTATGACGAGAACAGAAGGTCAGGGAGTCCACATAATCCATCTTGACAGCCTCTTGTGCATCTCTACGTAGGTCATGTTGTGAATATCAGATTGGCCTTCCTGACAGTAAACCAGTGAAAAGAAACTAGTCTGGATGAAGTTCTTAGTGATGTCCTGAGAACCTGCATGGACCAGTTGGAACATGTATTCATAGACATCTTTTACCTCCCTTCCATCAGCCAGTTCCACCTGCCCAAAAAAAAACCCACCATCATTTCAATTCCAAAGAAAGACAATGTGCCCTCATGACTATCACCCAGTGACTCTGACATCCACCATAAAGTACTTTGAAAGTCTGTCATGGGTCGTATGAACTCCAGCCTCCCAGGTAGCCTCCATTCCCTACAATTCACCTACCACTGAAACAAGTCCCATGCAAAAAACCTAAGCAAGCTCATCTCCAAATGCAACTGGACCTCAATATTGGAAACAACACCTCCTCCATGATAATCCTTAACACTACCCTCTACTATACATAGAGATAATTGTGTGACTAAATAGCACTCTAACTCCATTTACAATTTTACAGATGACATCACCACTATAAGACAGATGGTTAATAATGACAAGATGATGAAGGTGATAGAGAGGCTGTAACCATAGTCTTTGGACAACAACCTCTCCCTTAATGTCAGCAAAACAAAATAGCTGGTTATTGACTGTAGGAAGCTAGGTGGAGTGCACGTGCCCATCTGCATTAACTGTGTTAAGATTAAACCAACCTCCTCTCAATCAACTTTGTCCATACCTCCCACTGACTCAAGAAAGTTGTCAATTATTAAGGGAACCACCCTGGACACACTCTTTTCCCTCCCTTCTAATGGGTTAGAAGGGGTTGAAAACATGAACCTCCAGATTCAAGGACAATTGCTTCCCTACTATTATCAGACTTGAAAACGATGATGTCTGTGCTCTGTTTAGCTGTACTTTAATCAATTTTATGCATTTTGTCATATCATATCCTGCATTTTGATTTACTATAAAACTACATCCTGCACTTTTGTTTTAATTATTGCGCTACTTGCTGCATTGAACTACAAGTTGACTTGTCTGGATAGAATTCAAGGCTTTTCACTAGAGATATACAACAATAAACAATACAATTCAATGGTAGTTCCACAAGATACTGAACTGAGCAACCATATACACTCAACATCTGCTTCTCAAAAGTCTCCCCATTAAGTGTTATTCGAAAAAGATGTGAAGGCAAGTTATTTCTAATAAGATTAATTTACACAGGTTGAATGTCTTAAGTAGTTTTTTTTTTAAACGTTTTTAAACTATTCCAGAGCTATTTGTAAACAGTGGATAAAGGCCTTCTAATAGCACAAGGAGTCAGAAGGTCATCGGAGTAATGGATGAATTGAACCTTAGTTCCTGCTGCAATTCATCGATTCTCTCACAGCAATGCCAGCAGGACACTGAGGCCCTTATATCATTACAGATTAAGTGCAACTGGGAGAAACAAAAGGCAGCTACAATCATGCCGATGACAAATTTTTAAATACACCAGGAATCATGTACTTCACAAGAATGCATCACATAAATGACTTTTGTAAATCTAGACAGGTACAATATTCAAATTTACACACAAATGCTGCAGAAACTCAGAATTATTCAGCATTCTTTATGTAGCATAGATTTAAAAAATACATTAACAATGTTTTGGGACTGAGCCCTTCATCAAGGCATGACCTAAAAACAGGCAGGCACCTGAATAAAATGGGGGGGGGGGGGGAGAAAGAGGGACAAGGGGAGGAGCACAGTGCTGCAGACAAGAGGTCATATGAGTGAAAGGTGTAGATCAGTGATTGTGTTCATATCCTGTATATCTGGGTAACAGAACATGGCTACCGGATTGTGCCAGCATAAAGAATCCCCCGGAACCCCAGTAACCCAAATATACAGGATATGAACACAGATGACTGATCTACAGGGGTGCACAAGAGAAAAGGCTGAGGTCATTGGTTGACAGGGGGGGGGGAAATCAGGAGGAGAAATGGAGGGTTGAGGTGGTCAAAAGGTAGAGATGGCATGTAGAGGAGGTCAGGGGGGGAGGTGGAAGGGTCAGAGGGGATTGTGGGGAGAGAGGAGAGAGTCTGAGGGCTAAGGGCCGTATCTGCCACTTCCACCCTCTGACCTTCCTAAATCTCCACCTCACGCCTCTGACTTCCCTATCCCTCCATTCCACCACGCCCCCCCCACCTCTCCCTTCAGAAAGGTAACTGTTTCCTCCCAACTCAGCATTTTTCTTCAAGCCCTCCCATCTCTATCCACCTATGACCTCCTGCCAGTAACCCTGTGCTCCTCCCCTCACCATTTTATTCTGAAGCCAGGCTGTTTTTAGCTCATACCTTGATGAAGGAGTCAGGTGAGAAGTCATTGGTTATGTATTTTTCTTTGCTACATAAAGAATGCTGCATGTCTTTTATCTGTATTGAGTGTTAAAATTAAACCAACCACCTCTCAGTCAACTCTGTCCATACCTCCCACTGACTCAGGGAAGTTTCTCCAGCACTTTTGTGTAAACTACAATCAAAGATTTTGCAGATTTTTGTGTTTTTAAACTCAAGTAGAATATTTAAATTTGCAAAGTCAACCTGATCCCATGTTAATTAGGTGCACAAAGTTCAAACCTCTATTCATCCATTGTACAATGCATTACAGTGAAAACCAATTTATTTCCTTGACACTTTCACATGAATTGCTACAAAGTTCAGGATAAGTGTCCACAAAGCATTTTCTGTAACTGCATACAGCAACCAAGGTCAGATTCACACCCAGACTCCTAGAGCAATAGGCCAGAAACACTAACTGCAGAACCACAATGCTGCCAATCGCTGCCAATTCACTTTACAAAACTGTACAATAGTTAAATATTGCAAAGCAGCTTGAAATTAATTGAGATGGTGAAATTATAAAAATGACAGACAAAAATACATTAATTTGTATTCAGTGTTTATAGAACTATTTTATAATTAAAGTAAATAACTGCAAGGTTACTTGGAGTCAACAAAAACAATATCAAGTGTTTTCACTTATTTATATAAAATGTTTACACTTCAAATTTTATTTCAATATTTACACACAAGCCCTCTTCAGCTGCTTTTCCATTTCCAATACAACATTAACCAGTCATAATTATTACTTTTGATTATTTACCATCATAGTAAATACCTTCATAACCAAGGCCAATGTTAATTTTAAAAATAGGCCATCCCTAGTTTGTTTTCAAA
Organism: Narcine bancroftii; assembly: GCF_036971445.1. Lineage (NCBI taxonomy): Eukaryota > Metazoa > Chordata > Chondrichthyes > Torpediniformes > Narcinidae > Narcine > Narcine bancroftii. Next base: position 94,702,381 of record NC_091472.1, on the reverse strand, counting down.
ACCAAATTTATTTGCTCATAGATGTCCCAATAGGAATTAAACAGCAGTAGTTCAAGGAAAAAAAGTATCTCAGTGAAACACCATCTAAGGTGGCCATTCCAACAGAGGACTTTGTCCTAGGTTATTATACACATATAGTAAATTCAAAAAAAAACATTTTTTTAATATAAGATTTAAACAGTATTGCATAAACAACAAATGCAAACACACTATGTGTGCATATGGTAACCTAGGACTATGTCCTCCTTTGGAATGGCCACCCTAGCACCATCTACCATGTTATCTGTTCTCTTGCATTCTTCAGGTCAATCGTTGTTTATTCACCACAAATTATTAATATGATTAAATTGGATTCTCACAACTAATAGACTTGTTTAAATTTATAAACAAATACATTCAGAAATCTCATCACTTAAAAGTGTGAAGCTTTTTTGGAAGGCTAAAATTGAAGGCAGAGTACATAGTTAATGGCGGGATTCTTAACAGTGTAGAAGAAGATAGGGACCTTGGATTCAAATCCATAGATCTCTCAAGGTTGCCACAAAGGTTGATAAGGTTGTGATGACCACATTACCTCACTGCACCACAGGAGCCCCTGCTACCACTCAGCAAATGTTATATTTCTGTATGCCTGGGCCAGAGATTGTATTGACCATGTACAGATGTACTGAGTGTCTATATGGCAATTCTAACCTTCTCGGCTTGGCCATTGAGTTCCAGTTTTTTAGGTCTCCAAAATTGAAGTCATCAGCTTCAACTCCTGCTCCACTGCTTTCCCTATCCCAATCTCCTATCCAAGACCCAGCCATGCAAAGAGTTTTCTTCTATCTAAATCCTGTCCCATTTGATTAATATCTTTCAAAACATTATGGGGGAGATATCAATCTTTTCTTGCATATATTACTTGCTCAAGTATAAAATCACCATCAGACTCACCTCTTTACATTCTAATTTCAGTAGGGGCTAAGAGGCATACTTGCATTTAGTGGAATTTTAGAGAAACAGCCAAATTTCACCATCTTTGCTTCTGAACCTCAACCAAGATTATTTTTTATAAAACCGCGACAGAAAACAGCTCCATTTCTTCAAGCACATCTCATTTCTCACCTTTCATCCTCAAAACAATTAACCACCCTCTAATTACCCCATTTCCTCCTTTTGTCCTCTTTAGCTATCACATTTAACTCATTCTACAGATCATTCTCAGAAGGCTGCTGAAGGTAGGAAACGTAGCCAACTCCTTCAAAGTCTCTGACCTTCCAGCTACTGAAGACATGTATGCAATGTGCTGCTTCAGGAAGGCAGCCAATATCACAAAAAGGATTCCCATCACCCTGGGCATAACCTCACTGCTACCATCAGGCAGAAGGTACAGAAGCCTGAAGACCTTTATGCCAAGAGTCAATAACCCCCAGTTCTTTCCAACACCTACCAGGTTATGGAACCAATCTTTGTTACACTGCTCTAACACCACAAAAGCACTGTCTGCACTGTTGCAAAGTCACTTTGTATTCATTACATCTTTTCAATTAAAATTATGTTGTGGCAGCATGCCACTAGGCAGGCAAACCGGCCCCGCTTGTAATCCACGCGGCGGGGCAGCCGGCCAAAATGGTGCCATCTGGGGTTTCCCCTTCTTCTCAGCACCAGGCTCAGAAACTCGCGCTGGGGGACCACGTGATGCCCGAGTGACGTCGGTGCCCCCCAGCGTGGTTCTCAGCCAGGTCCGGGCTGGGAGTATAAATCCAGCCCGAGAGCCAGCAATAAACCAGTTTTCGGCTCACTGAGCTCAACCCGCTTGGTTGTGTGTTCTTTCAGTAGCAGTGTAGCTGCCGCTACAATGTAGTCTTTTTTTTTTAAAAAGTACCTGTTCAGCTGCTACAAGAATTTTGATGCAAATGTACCTTGTATATGACAATAAACCTGTTATTGTTTCTGTTACTTTTGCCAGAAACTGTTCACTTACTCCTGCTTTGCTTTCTTACCCCAGTTACTAACAAAAGCAAATCCTCCTCCTATCTGGGCTAAATAAGACTTCATTCCCCTTTGACTTTGAGGTGAGATTTAAACTCCACGGTAGAGAAGTGGAGAGGGAATCATCATTGATTATCTTCATCCAACCAAGAACAATACAGTAGTGTTGGCTGCTGCAAAGCTGACAGCAGCCAACTCAAGGATGAATAGTTTGACTGAACGAAAGATTTTTTAAAAATCAAAATACATGATTTGCTAATAGTAAATATGCCAAATGCTGATGCACTATTTCAGATTAGATACAATTCAACAAGAGGAAGAAGAGTTAAAACTGAAATGGTAAATAAACAAATGATGCAATTAAATAGCTCGAGGATCATCATCCTCCAACCAGAATATCAATCCTATAAGATTGCACATGCATTGGTTACAATCAAATTTCTACATGCAGAGATTTCTTAAATATTTAGTCCAAGACTCCAAAACAGAATCCAAGCATAGACTATAAAATTTAAAATACACTGGACAACGAAGATTTTGCTTTCTGAACACTTACGAACTTTTTAAGGAGTTTGAGCAGCTGATCATGAAAATCACCTTAGAATTTTCCAATCAAGTACCTTTTTTTTTTAGATAGAAACTATTTTTGTGATTTACTGTCATACTTTTACATGCTTCAAGCATATAAAACCATGAAGTGCCACATGTCATTGAAAATTAATTTTCTGCATTCGTGCTTAAACTTTCACCAAGGCATGGCGACCATGGGAAAGCAACATCAGGGCAACTGGAATCTATCAATGCTGGCCGACTATTGTGAACACTGACAAGAGCGGCATCAGATACTGAATGCAGATGAAAATCAGCAGCAAAACCTTTTTACAAATGTTGAATTAATGCAACGCGTCAGCGTCATTATGCGATTAAACTTGCTAAATTCAATAAAAGTTAATTCATGGTTTCTGCAATTTTCTACATTATACATGAAATCTGAAATCATCTTTGTGATAATCATAATCCCAAATTTCTTTCAGGAAGCAAATCTTATGTAAAAAAAAATTGTTGTCCAATGTCATCAATCAGAAAAAATGCATCTGAACAGATCTAAAATAAGCATTTTACATTATGCAACCACAATCCTCAATGGAATTAACTATTTATTATCTTTAAAAAGAGCCTGTTCACTTAGGGCAAACCAGACGCTGAGCACATGCCGCACAATCCAGATGGGAACAGCAACAGCCAGTCATGACTTACCCACAATGATGATAAGTGAAAGAGTAATTAGGGTCAGGGATGATCCACTGATGATCATATTAGCAACTATCTTAAATAAAGGAAACAGCAGTAGCGTAGACCAGAACAGCCAGTTTATAAGGACCCAATGTCGTTTTGGTGGCACAATCGGAGTTCCTGGATATCTGCCGTTTTTGAAGTATTCTTCCTGAAGAAGATCCTAATAACAGAATGGTACGCCTTAGTGAAAAATACATTTCTGCTCTAAATTTGACCCACATTAGTTCTGCACAGTTCCCCTAGTAATGCAGGTAATTTTTGCAAGATTCAGTACCTTGAGGACTACAATTAATCCACTAGAATCCCCATTGTATAGTCTCTTAGTCACAGTTGGACATGCCCAAGCCTGCTCAAGTTCCAAGAAGAACAAAATATTAATTATAGTACTATTTCACTATTTAAAATATTCTCTATGTTAATTAGCACCTTATCATACAAAACAAGGAAATAATTTTGGGAAAATTAGACTGGACAAAATGTGTGGGTATTGATGCCAAAATGAATAAACATTTTTAAATTAGGTCTAAAGTAAAATACCATATTACTCTATACTTAAATGTTTGTAACTTGAAAAATCAACTTTATCACTTTTTATATTAATTCCTCAAAAAATCTACTGTTCTCGTGCACTCCATTTAAATACATTGACAAATAATTGAGGAATCCAAACATTAAAAATAACTAATGAACAAAATCAAATTTTCATTTGCTTATTGGTCCCAACATCAGGAAGTTTTCTGAAAGAAATCTGCACCCTAAGGACCATTAATACCATTCACTTCTAACTTCTTGGAAATATTAAAGTGCTCTAGCGTTCGCGCTATGCAAGCGTGGAAAAGAATGACATACAAACCAAAGCCCTGGAAAACGAGACTGGTTTATTGATCTGGCCATTGCACTTGTATGGGCCCCAGGCGCTAACGTCAGGGCCCTGCGTCATCGGAGCGCCAGCCTGGGATTGGCCTGCGTTCCACCAGAGTTCCCATCTACCTACCATGTATAGGTCACTTGGGGCGATGGCCAGTGTCACCCTCTGGTCCACACAGTTTTGGCCATTTTGCAGGGCGGTCCATGCCTCTGTGCACAGGCCGCTACAGTGCGATGAACTTAATTAATTTCTACTTCTCTTTCACTCCATTAGAAATTGTTGCACTCCCTCGTCATTTTGCCCAAGCAGTAGATCGGTGAATATTTGAAAGAAAGCTCAAGCCTATTGCACCCCACCCTGCCCCAATTATTCTCATTCATCTTCCTCCCTCCCGATGTGATGGCTCTACCCATCATAAATACACGGCAGAGCAATGGTCATCTTCCCTACCCATAATCCCATGTCTTCCAGAACAGTTCCAACTGCATGAGGGATTATGGGTAGGGAAGACAGCCATTGCTTTCCCACGTTTTGAGTCACAGAGAGTGGCCCGAAAAGCTGAAGCGGCCCAGTGAGGCAGTCACAGCCCACACTGGCCACCGCTGCCATGAGGGGGTCATGGAGGAAGAGGGGTGAGTGGGGAGACGGGTCGCAGGTTGACAGTGTCATTGGCCTGCTCCTAAAAAGCCGCTTGCAGTGGCTGTACATTCATGTGGGGTGGTGCAGCGCAGTGCTCAGCTGATTATCCTTCTCTGAGAGGGATTGCAGTCGGTGCCTTGGAGCCGGCTACGGTGCATTCAAGAAGGCAAGTCTCCCAACGCAAGGGCGGAGAACCTCTGTTTTTACAGTCGGGCTTTTTCTTTGCATGAAAGGGCCTAATGCAATGTACCCACCTGAATTAATAACAAAGTTGTAATTTATTATTTTTGAGTCCATGTGCACACTTGAAACTAAAGCAAAGAACACCTTTTAGTTAGGAAATATGTCAAAACACAACCCTCAAACAAAAATATAAAACAAATGAAAATTATTTGAGTAATCTAACCTTGGGCTCCATATGAAAGAACATTACAATTAAGAATAATGGAATAGACAGGAAAACGTTAAACTGAACAAAATGCAAGTCATTATTTCAGTAACAAGTTCATTAGCTGTTACCTCGCAACTTGAAACTACAAGTCCAAAGGTGCAATTTTGTACAAAATTACTAAAAAGTGAAATGCAATGCAATACATACCATCGGCATGCCTCAGGAATGTCACCATTGACCAAAAACTTAAGCGGTCCAGTGATATTAATAAGGAGTCAAAGGCTAAACTACTGCAGTAAACTGAGCTCCCAAAAACATTTCTACAATTTACAAGGTAAATGGTATGTTCTCTATCTGACAAATGCAGCTCCATCATCACTTAAAAAGGTCATTAATATTTCAAATAATGAGCAGCTGGAGAAACTCAACAGGTCAGGCAGTATCTGTCCATTTTGGATCAGGGCCCTTTATCGAATGCAGGATGATGTAGTAAAAAGAAAGAGCAGTTAAAGAACAGATGGAAATAGTGGAACCAGACAGAGGTGAGGGTTATCTAAAATTAGAAAAATTGATGTTCGTGCCATTGGGTTTAAGGCTGACAGGTGTCCATATTCAAATTTATATTTAGCCTGGCATTGGATGAGGCTGAGGGCAGACATATCCGTGTGAGACAGGCGAAAGGAATTTAAATGGTTAGGTAGTGGAAGTCCAAATTGAGTCCCATTGATAAAACACAGGTACTCAGTAAACTGGTCACCAAATCTGGATTTAGTGCATGCTCCCTATTTAAAATTTACCATTTGGAGTCTTGGTATCAATGATATATAAACGCAAGATAATACAACAAGGTAACTGTTGAAAAGCATACAGAAATCTTATTGTAAACAATGCTGAGATTTCATTTAACCTCTAAAACACCAACTTGGAAGAGTAAAGAATTTCAAACATGAACTCAGCCTGCTTCGACGCTTCTATTTTAACTGATATGGCTGATCAATCTAAGCTCACATGGCATTTCTTATGACAAAAATTTTAATTTCTAAATATGTCTTACCGGAGTTTCTTGTACTCAACTAATACAGTACATAAAAAGAGGATGACCAGAACCATGAAGTCATTTCAGATCTAATGCATTTCAGTTTATAATCAGAATTTTGCATCACAAATCTGCTTATTCCACCTCTGATCTCCATTATGCACCCATTAATACCAATCACCCTCCAACCTGTTCTGAATTAGACCTGCGATAAAAAACCCAATAGTGTTCAGGAAGCAAAATCTTTATTGACCAGTGTAATTAGACACCCAATTGCCTAATGCTTTAAGAATCAGAGAGAAGATGTTTGCTTTCTTAATTATATAGTTATTGTGTCATGCTCTTGAATAAATTATCTCAAAAAAGGTCAATGGAAATAGATTCTGTAATCTCATACAAAAATATTCTCATATAATTGAAAGGGGAAATATATTAGGCTAAGGATAAAGAACAAGGTAACAGATAAGATAGTGTCAAAGTAGGAGTAAATTAGCCAGCTTCCTTCTAAACTGCATCATGTTATTATTGTCTACTTCATACAAGAGCTCCATTTCTGCACAGTACAGTAGATTTGTCCATTACCTATTCATCAGATGCATCATTCCCATCTAACATTATTACAGGTACACAATCCTTTATTCGAACATCTAACATCCGGAAAGCTCCAAAAACCAGCAAGTGGGAAGAGAGACGGCAGCACAAGTCAGGTGGGCGACTGGAAGGGGATGGGGGTGGATACGGCAGCACAATTCAGGTGGTCTTAAATCTGGCTTTCCAAATCCAAAACCATCAAAACTGAAGATCAATTTACAATATGTGCATATTGTCATAGACAATGAATCATAAACAATATGAAACAATCCAAATGCAATTCGAAACCACCTGTGGTTGCTTAAATTGTACTGAAAGAGCGTATATTAAGTCATAATTTGTTTTTTGAAAACATAGGATTGATTTATAAGAGCTGGTATGAATAAACCAAACAACATAAAATTTGTCATCACTAAACACATCTTAAGTACCATGAGATAATCTTGCCTTTTCTTGGTAGAGTTTATGGAGCCAGTTAGCACATTCCTTTTCATCTTCAGGAATCTCTTCAATTGGAATCCGTCTGTAGATCCAAAGTAGATGTTAAAGGCTTAAAAACACATTCCTTGAGAATTCTATACAAACATGAAAAGCAAACCCAATGGAAGCATCTCCATTTTGGTTGCTTAAAATCATTTAAAAATGTTTATATTCATTTAAGTTAAAAAGAAAAAGTCAGAAGTATATCAAAGTACTTGTTGTGACTTCAGTATGTTTCACATTCATTTAAATGCAGTAAATATTTGATGTAGACCATAAGTCATAGGAGCAGAAATAAGCCATTCAGCTCATCAAATGTTCCGCACCAATCAATCATGAGCTGATTATTTTCCCTCTCAGCCCTGGCTAATCAATCTCTCCCTTAAATACACCCAATAGAGGCCTCCACAACTACCTGTGGCAATAATTTCATAGATTCACCAACTTCTGGCTAAAGAGATTCCTCCGCATCCCTGGTCTAATCCTGAAGTGGTGCCCTCTTGTCCTAGACTATCCCAACAGGTTTTCTACATCTATTCTCTCTGTTCCTTTCAACATTCAATGAGATTCTCCCCCCCCACCCCATTCTCATAAATTCCAACAAGTATAAGCCAAGAGCAATCAAACTTTCCTCATATGATAACTTATTCAGTCCCAGAATCATCCTTGTGAGGAGTCCAAACTGCTCACAGTAGTCCAAGCGTGGTCTCACTAGTGCTTTAATAAAGATTCAACATCACATCCCTACTCTTGTATTCTATTCCTCTTGAAATGCCAGCATTGCATATGCCTTCTTCACCACCAACTCAACATGCAAGTTTACCTTCAGGATGTCTTGCATGAGGACTCCCAACTGCCTTTGCATTTGGGAATTTTCAATTTCTCTCAATTTAAAAAATAATCTGCCCATTTATTTCTTCTACCAAAGTGCATGTCCATACCGACATTGTATTTCATTTGCCATTTGTCTGTCCATTCTTGTAATCTGTCTGTCCTTTTGCAGCCTCCCCATTTCCTCAAGATTACCTGTTCATCCATCTACCTTCATATCATCTGCAAACTTGGCAACAAAGCCATTTCTGCCATACTCTAAATGATTGATATACTGTAAAGACAAAAAGAAGCAGCCCTAACATGGACTCCTGTGGGACAACACTAGTAACTGGCAGCCAACTAGAATATGATCCCTGTATTCCAACTCTATGCTTTCTGCCAATCAGCCAGTGTTCCATCCATGCTAGTATGTTTCCTGTTATACCATGGGCTTTCACCCTGTAATGTAGCCTCATGTGCAGCACCCTGTCAAAGACCCTTTGAAAAACTAAATGCAACATCTATTGCATCTCCCCTATCTAGCCTGCTTGTCACTTCGTCAAAGAATTCCAACATATTTATCAAGAATTTCCTTGAAGGAAACCATGCTGGCTTTGGCCTCTCTTGTCATGTGTCTCCAAGTAATCCACAACCTCATCCTTGACAATCAACTCCAACATCTTCCCAAACACTGATGTCAGGCAAATCAGTCAATATGGACCACAAAGATCTCAAAAATTCCCCTACACAGAAATATTCTCCACATTATGCTCCCCATTGCTGTCTATGTCCTTTTCCTTGATAAACATTGATGAAAAGTACTTATTTAGTACCTTGCTTACTTACTTGGACTCGAAGAATAAATTCCCTCCTTTATCATTGAGTGGTCTTATCTGCTTACTTTTCAGTCTTGTTCTTAAATTAAATATAAAATTCCTTAGGATTTTCTTTTTTCCTGCTTGCCAAGAACATTTCATGGCCCCTTTTGCTCTTTCTTTGTAATCTTTATATTCATCCAGGACCCTGTCTGATTGTAATTTCCTGAACCTTTCACAAGTTTCCTTTGTCTTTTTGACCAAGTTCATTCCTCTCTCATCATTCACTGTTTTCTTACTTTATCATCCCAATCCCTCTTTCACACTGGAACATGCCAGTCCTGGTTTCTAATTAGTTGGTCCTTAAACAATTGCCAAATAACAGCTGCTCCAAGTTTACTCCCCCATAGCTTCTGTCTAATCCTGTCATAATTTTCACTCTCCTAATTTAGTACTGTGGTAAGGCCACAGTTTAATATTTTACCTGACAAACTGCTCACAAACTTAGTTTACAGCTTCTCCAAGCCTTTGTTGTGATCTCCATTAGTTCTTTCTACTCAAATGATAATTATCCTCTAACAAACCTTCACTCAACCCTCCTGATTTCAAAACTCACTCTCCATCTCCCAATCTTCTCCATTCAGTCCACACCTGGTGATCCCTTCTATATGCCCAATCATCTCCCACCAGATCTCCCAGAGTTTGAGTTACAACTTGTTCCATTTGTACAATTTTCTGAATTTTCTTGTTAATCAATCATTCATCACCAGGACTGAGAGCTCTCCCAGTTTCCTCTGCATTGACCAGATGGAGCCTTATACTGCAGCCAATTAGAGACTGAAGTTGAGTAGCAAATTATTTTCAAAACTGCTGTTAAATTCTTTACAATATTCCTTATCCATCTCAACCTTTCTGCTCCACTCTTTTCCAAAACTCCTACAATGAAATGGTAATCTGCATGCACTTTCCAGTATCTTACCGAACATACATGTCTGCATGGTACTTCTTTCCATGCAAGGTTCCCAGTAAGGTTGGATTTTCACCATTTCTGAAATTGAGTGTAGCATCATACACAGCAGGGACTAGAGGAAACAAAGCAATTTAAAGCACATGACATAAATGTAGATTGAGTTAGTTAATCAGAAAGAACCGAGTAATTTTTTAAAACTCAAAACGGATGCTCTCAGAAAATCATATCCCAGATTTGTTTCACTACGGGTTCATCATTTTGTTCAGGCATATTAATTTACAAATGCTTTTGCTTGACTGGAAGGTCTCTGTCAGGGTTAAAAAGCAAGTTGCAAGGAAAGTCTGCAATTAGCTGTCTCCTAGTAACATCTTGCTTCAACATTAGTTAGCCTTCTCTCTCCCTGCATTTTTGAGATAAGACAGTCAATTTTGAATTTTCTTTGTTCTATGAAGATAGAGGGTCTTGAGATAGACTGAAAACTTTTATTAACTGTTTTAAGTATTGCTTTAAATATCTTTTTAAGCATCATTTAATTGTTCAAAAAAGTAGTAGTAATGTAGTAACTGATAAGGCTTAATAAACCGTGAAAAACTCAACTGCAACTTTAGTATGGACTTCTCTTGAATGAGTCATAAACAATGACATTCCAGTCTCTCCAAGTGACTATAAAGGAAGATGGTCGTGGCATTTAGTCAACAAAAATGGAGTTATTGACTCATTAGTCAATAAAAGATGGAATTTAAGAAATAGAAAGTTGGAAATTGGATTTGAACTGGATAGATTGGGCCCGATTTAGAGCGCATCGAAGAAGCTGGCAAAATGTCAATAGCACCAAGATTATTGAAGAGGCGGTAAGCCTTACAAAAAGTTCCTTCTGTGATAATTGCAAGTTAGAACTACTGCTTGTCTTTTGTGGGCTGTCAAAACAAGATAACCTTTTGATTGTCATTGCACAACTACAATGAAATTGAGTACACATCCTGGATGTGCACACATGCATCAAATAAATAAGATATTGTGGCAGTGTGAGCAGTGGAAGAAAAACAGCCACCACGTTGAGGGTCGTTAATGACAGTTTTTATTCAAATTCAGCACGCCCCTTTAAGGGCAGCACGAGCTCAGTCACCTGATGCATTGTGACATCATAATCGCTGCCCAGGGTGCGCGCTGGAAGGGATGATGGAGTCAGAGAGAGACCTCTGACAACGCTATTTCCCAATGGTTGCCCCACTACATGGCAATACAAGCGGGGCGGTTTGCCATGAGGATGTGTGCCGCCACACAAACACCCCCCAGAACCGGCTATGTGTTCTGTCGTTTTGGAGGCCGGCCCCGGGGTTTGGGGGCAGCCGTCTGCACCGACTACGATAAGTCCAAATTGGCTGCCTTCAGGCGGTAAAAAGTTCCTCTCTTCCCCCCAATGTCCAGGGTGAAGGTTCCGCCGGACCAGTGCAAGACTTTGTATGGCCCCTCGTACGGTCGCTGTAGCGGTGCACCTTGTGGTCCCCTCCGCACAAAAATAAACTGGGCCGAGTTGAGCACTTTGGGGAGATGAAACGGCCGGGTGCTGTGGTGTACTGGGGGTGGGGGAGCTAGGGAGGCTAGTCGCCTGCGTAGGTCCACCAGCAGGTTTTGGTTGGTGGCCATGGTGACAGGGTTTGGGCCAAAAAACTCAACCAGGAGGGAAAGCAGTGCGCCATTGATCATCTCCACTGCTGAAGCCTGCAGGTCCTCCTTGGGGTGCTGTCCTAATCCCGAGGATCCAAGGTAGTTCGTCTGCCCAGTCTTGTCCAGAGAGCCTGGCCATAAGCGATGCCTTCAGGTGCCTGTGGAACCTCTCCAACAACCCGTTGGACTGCAGGTGGTATGCTATGGTGTGTGAAGCTTGACCCCCCAGGAGATTCGCCATCTGAGTCCACATGGCAGATGTGAATTGCGCCTCTCTGTTGCTAGTGATGTGCGCCAGGACTCTGAAACGGGCAATACATTGGCTGACCAGAGTCCTGGCGCATGTCTCCACGGAGGCCTCCTTAATCGGGACGGCCTCCAGCCACCTTGTGACCTGATCCACCACCGTGAGGAGGTAACGAGCGTCCTTGGACACCAGCAGGCACCGACAACATCAACGTGGATGTTGTGGAATCTGCGAACCACCGGGTCAAAGTTCTGGATGGGGGTTAGTGTGTGTCGCTGGACCTTGGAGGTCTGGCACCTGGTACAGTTCCTGGCCAGTTCCGCCACCTCCTTCTTCAGCCCGTACCACACAAACCACTCCGCAACCATCCGCACAGTTGTCTTTACTGCTGGGTGAGCGAGGTCGTGGATCATACCGAAAACCTTCGCCCTCCAGTGCGGTGGGACCACCAGACGCAGCATGCTTGTTGAGACGTCGCAGAGAAATGTCTCCGGGCTGCTGGGCACCTGGACATCCTTGAGTTTGAGGCCAGAGATGGCAGTCTGCAACGCCTGCGTCTCCGCATCGTTCCTCTGTGCCTGAGCCAGTTGCTCGTAATCCAGGCCGTGTGTGAGAGTGTCGATGGCTGGACGGGAGAGCGCATCTGCCTGGCTCCAGGGATGAAACGATGGTAAATGTTCACCATCCCCGTGAACTCTTGGAGCCCTTTCAGGGTGGAGGGTTCGTGGAATCGTTGAACAGCCGCTACCTTCTCCGGTGCCGGTGTGGCCCCAGCCGCCGAAATGGTGTGCCCCAGGAACTGAAGGGACTCCTTGCCGAACTAGGAATTGGCCGCGTTGACCGTGATTCCGCCAGCTGGGTAAAGAGTTTGTGGAGGTGGGCTTTGTGTTCGCCGTGGTTTCAACTGGCAATGAGAATATCATCCAGGTAAATGAACACAAATTCCAGGTCTTTTCCAACCGCGTCCATGGGGTGCTGGAACGTTTGGGCCGCGTTCTTTAGACCGAAGGGCAAACGCAGAAACTCAAAAAGGCCAAAAAGGGTGATGATGGCCGTCTTACCCACGTCGTCTGGATGCAGTGGGATCTGATGGTATCCACGCACGAGGTCGACTTTGGAGAAGACCCGTGTGCCATGGAGGTTGGCGGAGAAGTCCTGTATGTGGGGCACCGGGGACCTATCAGGGGTTGTTGCATCGTTCAACCGACGGTAGTCTCTGCACGGTCTCCAGTCCCCGGACAATTTTGGTACCATATGGAGCGGCAATGCCCAGATCCTGGAGCATTCCTCCTTTGCCTGCTGGATCTTCTCGGGCGGCAGCCGCCTGGGTCTAGCGTCCAGCAGGGGGTTCTGTATGGCGACGTGGTGGAAGAATCCATGCTGGGGCAGGGCGGCGTTGAACCATGGCTCTAAGATGGCAGGGAATTCATGGAGGATCTCGTCGAATTCGTCCCTGGCGGCGGCTACGATGGCGATTTCAGGCCTGCACGCTTCTGCTGTGTCCAGTCAGGTGGAGTGGAATGTTCGGGCATTGACCAACCTTTTGCCCTTCATGTCAACCAGTAGGCCGTGAGCTCTGAGAAAGTCGGTCTCTAACAGAACAGTGCCCACAGAGACTAGGACGAACCTCCAGTGGAACTTCTCCTTCCCAATCTGGATCCGTGCCCTGCGGGTACCGTAGGACCTGATGGTGGAACCGTTGGCCACCCACAGGGTTGGACCTCGAGATTGGGTGCGAGTCTCTAATGCTGTGGGTGTTGTGGGGGGGGGGGAGGATGCTGAGCTCAACCCATGTCCACCAGGAATCGGTGGCTGGTGGATGTCCATCATATGAAGGAGGCTGTTTGTGTGGCCAGCCATCACAGCCATCAATGGCGGCTGGCCTGGTTATTTCCCTGAAACCCACAGAGCTGGCGGCACTTACGGGCTTGCGCTCCCCAGCGCTGATGGTAGAAACACCAGGTTGATTGGCCCTCCTCTGGCTTGGTCTTGGGAGCGGCTTGCAGTCAGCTGGCTCCTGGTCATGCCATCTGGTTGAGGGTTAACTCGTTCTCCGTCTTTGTGCGCCAGGGGGCATCTGCACGGGCTGCTGCTCTCCTTGGGTTTGAGAAGTCTTCATCTATGAGGAGCAGCTGGATGTCCTCCGGCATCTGTTCCAGGAATATCTGGCGGAAGAAGCTTATGGACTTCCGCCAGGGCCAGCGTTTCGTCTATCAGCGCTGACGGACTACGGTCCCCAAGCCCATCTAGGTGAAGGAGCCTGAAAGCCTGTTGTTGGGGAGTTAGCCCAAAAGTTCCAAGCAGCAGGTCTTTGAGTGTGGTGTACTTGCCCATAGCCAGGGGATGGTGGTTGATGTCATCCACCCTTGCTGCTGTATCTTGGTCCAGAGTGCTCACAACATGATAAAATATCATGGCACCTGAAGAGCTGTTGTGGAGTTGAAATTGTGCTTCCGCCTGCCCAAACCACGTTCTTGGTCGGTGGGTCCAAAAGGGGGGGGAAGCTTGATGGAGACAGCGTTAACCTCTGCTGAGTCCATGGTGATTTGATTCCAGTAAAACATCTGGACTCGTCAAGGTCACCACTGTGGCGATGTGAGCAGTGGAAGAGAAACAAAGCCACCACTTTGAGGATCGTTAACAACAGTTTTTATTCAAATTCAGTACGCCCCTATAAGGGCAGCATGAGCACAGTCACCTGGTGCATTGTGACATCATAATCGCTGCCCAGGGTGCGCGCTGGAAGGGATGCTGGAGTCAGAGAGAAACCTCTGACAACGCCATTTCCCCATGGCTGCCCCGCCACATGGTGATACAAGCGGGGCCGGTTCACTATGAGGATGTGCGCCACCACAGTATAAAAATAACACAATAAAACAATACAATTTTCAATGTTTGGTGGTGTTCAGTTCACATGTGACAAAGATGAACAAACCTGTTGTTGTGAAAGTTAGAGACTCATCCATTGGAATCAAGAGTATCAGATGTTACACTTGACCAACTAATGTCGGAAGAAGAAGTTGCGCAAGAGGCAATAAACTGAATCCAAACCCTTCAGAAAAAAAGAAAAAAAAAACCCTCTTTACCCTCAAGTGAATACCTTGGAAATTGAGAATTGTGTTCAATCCCTGGATCAGGCTAGGGGAAAACTTGCATTGCAGATTAAAACTAAAAGTGACATTCTGAACAGACCAATTAACAAAAATCTGCCTTTTTACAAGAAGCAGAAAGCTTTGATAATTGACTTTCGCTTTCTTTTGACTATTTAACCAATAAATAGCTATGTTTCATTTTTTCCTTTGTAATGGCAATTATTAGTTTTTTTTAGATATAATAATTAGGGGCCAGTATTGCAAGGGTTAAAAAGCAAGTTGCAAGGAAAGTCTGCAACTAGCCAGTAGATGTTGACATAAATTATGCTGTCTCTTAGTAACATCTTGCTTCAAAGTTAGCAACTAGCTCTCTCTCTCTCTCTCTCTCTCTCTCTCTCTCCCTCTGCGTTTTTGAGATAAGATAGTCTGGTTTGAATTTTCTTTGTTTTGCGAAGATAGAGGGTCTTGGGATAGTCCAAAATCTTTCATTGACCTTTTTAAACTTCTTTTTAATTGTATAAGAAAGTAGTAGTAATATATTAACTGATAAGGTTTAATAAACAGTGAAAAACTCAATTGCAACTTTAGTACGGACTTTTCTTGACTGAGTCATAAACAAGGACACTCCAGTCTTTCCAAGTGACTATAAAGGAAGATGGTCATGACAGTATTTTATACTGATTTGTTACAAATAGAATTATTACATTTAAATTTCTGGAAAAAAGTGAAAATATTGTAAAAGTGACTGTAATTGACAAGAACTAAAGCAAAGATGACAGTGCATCAAAGATAGATTGAATTTCATTTCTGTGTGGATGGCTTCCCATTCCTCCTTCTAAATTGACAGTTATCAGCAATAAAGAAAGAACAACTTGCAATTAACACCTTTCACTTCCCTTTTATAACATCCCAATGTGCATGAATCAATAAAAAAACATAATAATATGATAATTACTAAATGTAGGAAATGAAGCAGCCAATTTTCAAAGAAACTGTGGAGCAATATAATAGTCAGGTTATCTGTTTCAGTAATATTGAGAAAGGGATACAATTTGGCCATGTCACCTGTTTATTTCTTCAAAAACAAAACTCTGATACTGTTACACCCACCTGAACATGAGGACAGAAATTCAGTTTAAGGCAAAGATCATACAAAAAAAATCCATTAACAATGAGTACATAGGTAAATAGGAAAATCTGCAGATGTTGTGATTGAGTGCAATACTGGAGGACCTCAGCAGATCACGCAGTGACTATAGGAAGTAAAGGGATATAACCAACATTTTGGGCCTGAGCCAATTGTCAAGGTATGACCAAAAAGCAGACAGGTCCCTGAATAAAAAGGAGAGTGAAGGAGGGAAGGGGCAGGGGGAAGAGCACAGGCCAAAAGGCAAGAGGTCACGGGTAGATATGGGTGGGAGAACAGAAGAGAAAAAAGCTAAAGTGTTGGAGGAATGGGGATTCTTCTCTGAATGGAGGGAAAGGGGTTGGGAGCTGTAGGAAAGGAGACAATGGAAAAGAAAGAGATAGACAAGAAAAGGGCCTAATGGAAAGCCTAGGTCAATGTTAAAGTTGTCTGATTGGATTGTGCCCAGATGGAAATATTAGGTGGTGTTCCTCCAATTGAGCATGGACTGGGTTTAGCAGTGCATGAGGCCATGGATAGACACACTGTGGTTGAATTGATTGGCTATCATGAGGACCCCATTATTGCAGGAGACAGAGAAAAGGTTCACAGGGCATTGGTTCACTTGGAAGGATTGTTTGGGGCCCCGAATGGTGGTGAGGGAGGAGGTGTGGGTGCAAGTGTAGCATTTCCTTCGGTCACAGGGGAAGGTGCCGAATGGACAATTCATGGGGAGAGATGAGTGGACAAGGGAGATATGAGGAAGCAATCCCTGCAGAAAGTGGAGAGGGGAAGATATGTCTAGTGGTGGTATGATGCAGTAGGTGGCAGAAATTGCAGAGAATAATATAGTGGATGCAGAGGCAAGTGGAATGGTAGGTGAGGACAAAAGAATCCTGTCCTTGTTACTTCGAAGGACGGAGGGACCCAGGACAGATGTGCAGGAAGTAAAGGAGTTGTAGGTGAGGGCTGAGTTGATGGCAGTAGAGGAGTTGGGTTTTTTTTAAGTAGATCTCTGATGTTCTCGAATGGAAGACCTTATCCTGGGAGCAGATGCAACAGAGTTAAGAGGAATTAAGAGAAAGTAATAGAATCCTTACAGCCAATAGCATGTGAATGAACACCCTCTACAAATTCTCGACAGTCATCTTCTGTAAACCTACCAACTCCCATATTTACCTTAACTATATCTCCTCACAATTTTTCCTCTGCAATTTCTGACATCACCAAACATATCATTCCCCTCTCCACTTTCTGGAAGGACCACTCACTCCATGACTCCCTTGTCTAGTCATCCTTCCCACTAATGCAGCCGCAGGAAAAGCTACACTTGCGACCATACCACCTCCCTCACCACCATGCGGGGCCCTAAACAGTCCTTCCAAGTGAAGCAGGGGTTGCTGATGGTTTGGACTGGACTTTGTGTGGCTGCAGGAGCGGTGGAGGGGAATCCATGGACACAGGTGACTGTAAAAAGCGCATCAGGCAATTTCTGTCAATAGCGAATCTGTTTGCATTAATCTGCAGGGGTCATCTACTGCCTCCAGTGCTCTCATTGTGGCCTCCTCATTGTTGCAGGCTGGATACAGACTGGGAGATTGTTATGTTGAACATCTTCATTCTACCTGCTGCAAATGGCTAAAATGGCAGCATGCCAGAACTGCTGTAACAACAGTGCTCATGCAGGTCCAACTGCCAAATTTCTTAGCCTGCAAATGGAGCAGACAGTGACTTTATTTAAAAATACTGCAAACGTAGTGTCTCCGCCAAGATGGCAGCACGTATGACCAGTGGCAGCCACAAGGATTAAAGGTTTAGAGGACTGGCGCAAGGCACCATAAAAAAGGGAGATCCCCCCCACCACCAATTTGAGAAGGGGAAGCAGAGAAGATCCATGGGACAATGACCAGTGAGGGGCTGTTGGCAACACAAGGAGAGGAACCTATGCACTCTGTGGGCTGCTGGCGACTACAGACAAAGGATTCATACTGAGTTGTGGACTGCTGAAGACTGGCTGAAGGGGTACCAGGTATTGGCACTGTGATGCGAAAGGATGCCAAGGGCGATGAATGCTTCCTGATTGTGTCAGAGGTTCAGATCTTGAGCTTGGGTTGCTGATGGTTTGGACTGGACTTTGTGTTGGCTGCAAGAGCGGTGGAGGGGAATTCATGGACACAGGTGACTGTAAAAAGCGCATCAGGCAATTTCTGTCAATAGCGAATCTGTTTGCATTATGGCAGACAAAAACAAATTTTGGGTAATATTGCACTACCTCTATTACATGACAATAAATTGAATCTTTTTAAGTGTGTGAGTGTTCGTGATTTTTATAATAGTAGCCCCTATTTTTAAAATTTATATTTGGGCCCTATATAATCCAAATATGGTTACCATATTTTTTATAAATACATTATATTTGTTCTTTAGATTGTAAATGATTTTTTCCATAGGTATACAACTGTTCATCTCAGTCTTCCATCGTGCTATCTGAGGAAGGGAGTCGGATTTCCAAGTAATCGTAATACATTCCTTACCCACAGCTAAAGCTATTTTAACAAATGAAATCCAGAATAAATTTATTTCAATAAAGTTGCCCACGGTCACCTGCAAAGGCCACCCATTATACTTGTTAGTATGTCATTAATATCCTGCCAGAAAGGACTCACCTTCACACATGACCATCTAGCATATACAAATGTTCCTATTTCTATTCCATATTTGAAGCACAGCTCCGACATTGATCTATGTAGCTTCTGTGGTGTGAGGTATAATTGGTGTAGAAAATTATATTGTATTAATCCATATCTTGCATTTATAATTGATGTCATGCTATCCAAACACCAATCAGACCAGCATCTTTCCATTATTGAAACTCCTAAATCTGACTCCCATCTCTCTCTCGATCTCTGTAAATCTGGTTTTGCACTTTCATTTTGGAGATCAAAGTACATCTTAGTTATAAATTTAGATGTGTTCCCCAGCCAAATCATTTGTTCCATCTCATTAATTTCAGGTGGGGTCAAGTGTGGACCCATCTTTCTCTTATGAAAACAAAAGATTAGCTACTCCATTCTTATTTCTTAATTGTTCAAAAGACATGAAATCCTTCCATATAGCAATTATCAACATATCTTATTCCTTTGTAATGCCATGAATTCAATATTTTGTTTCCCAGATTCTTAGGCGGTAGTGCATTTTTACATAATGGTATCCGCAGTGATATACCCGATTTATTTTCCCCCGATACATTCATTTATTTCTTGCCATATTCTAATTTTATGTATTAATATAGGATCATCTTTTTTTGTTATTGAATTAACATTCCATTTATAAAGTCCTTCATTGTCTCCTCTTTGATTGAATTCAGTTCCATTCAAATCACAAGGGGGGGCCTATTTTCTTCAAAGAAAGATTATAAAAATCTTGCTTGTGCTGACAGATAATACTTCTTAAAATCCTTTGTCTAAGTCCTCCCAATTTATAGTCTCATGTTAACTTTTCCAGTGCAATTCTTAATACTTTGTTATTCCATAGGAATTGTCTTATACAAGTATGTAATAATTTAAAGTAATTTTTAGTTAGTGCAATAGGCAATGATTAAAAAAGATAATATCGTCTTGGCATTACCTTACTTTGTATACAATTTACTCTTCCTACTAATGTAATCAGAAGATCTTTCCATTTCTGTAGATCTTTTTCTATTTTTTCAATAGAGGGGTATGATTAAGCTTAAATTCTGTAAATTATTAAATGTCGTTATTCCTAAATATTTAATTCTATCATTTTTGTATTTAAATCTACTACTTTTTTAGTATCTTTCATAATCAAAATTCTGCAAATACATTATCTCATTTGTATCCATATTTATTTTAAATCCTGATTTTCTTCTAGATTAATATTGTTTGTAATCTTATTCATGATTCAGCTGGGACAGACATATATAATCGCACATCATTGGCAAATAAACTAATTTTATGTTCTTCTTGTCCAACTTTGGTCCTTAATATCTGGAGCTCTTTTTATAATCTCCATCAGAGGTTCAATAGCTAGGATGAATAGTGCTGGTGATAAGGGATACCCCTGTTTACTTGATTTAGTCAAAAGAAAAATAGTTAACATTTGGTTATTAGTTATAATTTTAGCTTGTGGCTTATGATAAAGTTTTTATCCAATTTATAAATTTTCTGCCTATGCCAAATTTTTCCAGCATTTTAAGTAAGAAATACCATTCTAATCGATGAAATGACTTTTCTACATCTCTAGAAATAGTTATGTTTGGATTCAGCCTTGATTTTGCCATATGTATTATATTGAATAATCTACCTGGATTATTTGAAGAAAGTCTTTCTTTAACAAATCCCACCTGATCTGGATACATTAATTTTGATAAATACTCACCCAGTCTGTTGGCTTGTGCCTTTGCTAGAATTTTATAGTCTCCATTCAGAAGTGATATTGGTATGTATGATGAGATTTTTAATGGGTCTCCTCCTTTCTTCAGTAGCACCGTAATTATAGCAGTTGAAAAAGTTTCCAGGAGAGTTTGGTCTCCACCGCCTGGTCCAACACATCCATCAAAAGGGGCATCAACATATCTTTAAATTATCACTAGAACTCAGAAGGGAACCCATCTTCCCCCGGTGACTTATTAGCTTCCGAAGTACCCAGAGCGTTCTTTATTTCTTCCCTTGTAAAAGGAGCATCTAAATAATCTCTTTCTCTCTTTTCTAGTTTTGGAAGTTCAACATTTGTTAAAAATTCTTCCATCTTGTTTTCATCTCCTACTAATTCTAATTTATATAGTTTCATATAGTATTATTCAAACATTATTTATTTTTGATTATATGTTATAGTATCAGTTTCTGTTTCTATGCCATTTATCATTCTGGATGACTCCTCTGCTTTGACCTGAGAAGATAACACTTTGTGTGTCCGTTCTCCTAGTTCATAATATTTGTTTAGTTTTTAATATAGTTTCTGTTGTATATGTTTGTAGTGTATTATGTTGTAACTTTTTCTCTAATATTCTATATTTTTCTAGTGTTCTTGATATGATATTCTTTTTCCAATTTTATCATATCCTTCTCTAGACCTTCTAATTCTCTCAAGATTTTTAGTGTAAGAAATAATTTGTCCCCTCAAATAAGCATCAAGCTTTATCCCATTTAGAAAACTGTCATCAGTGGAAGGAAGGTTGTTTTTACAAAATATTTTTATTTGTCTCTTAATAAATTAACAAAAATTCTTCCTTTTTAATATGAACCACTAAGGCGCCATCTGTATGTACTTCCTTTCTTTTCCGTTATCTTGAGAGTTAATGTTAATGGTGAGAGGTCTGATAAAAGTCTTACCAAATACTCTGTTTGTTTCCACTCAGTAACTGGGCAGACATTAAGTCAACCCTTGTATGTGATTTGTGTACCCTTGAATAGAACGAGTAGTCTCTTTCTAGGGGGTTGAACTGCCTCTATATATCAATAAGATTTAAATACTTCATAAATGATAGTGTCGGTTTTTGCAGCTCTCGCCCTTGTTACTATTTTTTTTTAAATCCTTCATAAAGACTTCATTGTCATAATTTGGGGCATAAATCATCAAAGCTTCTAGCTTGATTGGTTAATGTCTCTTCTATTATTATCGCCATATTTTTATTAATTGAAATCACTACACCTCTTGCTTTTGATCCAAATTAAGATAATATTACGTGCCCCACCCAACCTCTTTAATTTTGGATGTTCCAATTTGGTAAGATGTGTTTCTTGTAAAAGACTATATCTGCCTTTAATTTTTTTTTAGGTATGCCAAGACACATTTTCTCTTCACCTGTTGATTAATTCCATTAACATTAAGACTAATAAATTTTAATGTTCTATCCATATTCTTCTTTAAAACAATATTTTTTTAAACAGTAAAATTTCTGTCTCTTTAAATTAGTGATCCTTCCTATTTCAGAAAAACACAGTATCCCTGCCCCGATGATGATGCATACATAGAGCCCCGAAAGCCCACAAATAAAGTCCGCAGAATCTCTCGAGGAAGAAGAACCCTTCCCTTTTGCACCATCTTTTTTTGTTACTCCTTTTCAGGTGCCATCTTCTACCCTGGTACCACTTTTCCCAGATTATTTTTTTCTTTTACTGAGGTCTCTGTGACCATTTCTATACACTTTACTTTTAAACAATAAATACAAGAAGGTTTAACAAAAATTTTTTTAAAAATACAACTTTTACTTCGTTCCATTATAAATATTTACATAACCTTCTCCCTCAACAACTTTGATTTTTTTTTAATACAAACTTTGCAGAAAGTTTTCCACCTTGTTCTTGATCTTGAAAAATATTTGTAGTTTTTAAGCACATAGTTCTCTTTTCACATCATCAAATTCTTTTCTTTGTTTAATCAAGATCGGGCTAACGTCATGAAAAATTAGTACCTTTCAGGATCAACCTTAGGCGGGCCATTATTCTGCTTAGAGTATCATTCTGGGAACAGCATATCTCTTGTTCTCAGTAGCTTAAAAGTCTCACCAGAACTGGTCTTGGTCTCTGGTCGCCAGCTCTTCTGGGTCCGAGTGTTCGATGGGCTCTCTCGATATGTAGTTTTTCTCCCAACTTCTGTGGAATCCATTTTTGAAAAAAGTTCACCGGGTCTCTTCCCTTGATTCCTTCCTTCAGTCCAATGATTGGGACATTATTCCATCAACTAAAGTTCTCTATTATGGTCAATTTTGTCCAGCAATCCTTGTTAATCCAATACCCATTCTTTGGCTTTTTTTCCCCAAAGCTTCGTCTTCCATACGTTTTCATTAGTTCAATCTCTACTTGATCCATTCTCTCCATCAGGTCTTCATCAATCTCTTTTATTTCAGATATTTTCTCCATCATTACCTCTCATCACCATCTCAACATCTATGAATCTCTTACTCAAATTCTCAATTTTTTCCAGGATGATGCTCAATTCTTGTCCCGACTCTCCAATTTTATCTAGTTCTGCTGGTCCCATCACCATTTTTGCACTGCTCTCTTTCAGACTTTCACCCGATGTTCCCAGTTGAATAGGAGTTTCTTCGGTCTTTGTTCTCAGCTACCTTGGCTTCTTCGTACTAGCTTTATCCATTTTGAAGAAAATATTAATTTCAAGTTTTGACCACCTATTTAGTACTCTTCATGGAGAGTTTAACCAAAACACATCTGTCTAAGTCCTTTGCATGGCCATGCCCCAATAAATTGAATCCTGTATTTTGAATAACAGGCATTTCACTTTCACATTTCATTCCCACACTGATACATCCGTCCACAGCCTCATGCATTGCCAAACAAAGGCCACTCGCAAATTGGAACACCGCCACCTAATATTCTATCTGGGCACTCTCCAACTAGACTGCATTAACATTAATTTTTCTAGTTTCTGTTAGGCCTATACCCTGTCTTTCTCTCTCTTTCCCCATCTCCATCCTACAGCTCCCTACCCCTTCCCTCTCCATTCAGACACTACTCCCCTCCCCCAACACCACAGCTTTTTCGCTTCTGCCCTCCCACCCTCATACCATGACTTTTTGCATGTTAGCTTGAGCTCCTCCCCCTGCCCTTTCCCTCCTCCTCCCTACCTTTTTATTCAATCCCATGCCTGCCTTCAGCCCATGCCTTGCAAAGTGCTCAGACCCAAACTGCTGGTTACATCCTTTTGCTTCCTTTAGATGCTGCATGACCTACTGAGGTTTTCCAGTACTTTTGTGTATTGCATAATTACGTGAAGTAGTTCATTCCAATTTCTCAAGCCCAATTGGGAAACAGAAATTAATGGAGAGAAAAATTATTTGGTTCATCTATTTTGCCTTCTTTCATCTTGACAGTTGATAACGTTATAAACGATATCAGCCAAAAAGTTCATATTGGGTGGTCCTGAAAAGTAACCAAAATTCTATAAAACATAAAATACCCATCTAAAGCCCAACCTCGCAACCTGCAGGAAGTTTAAGCACTTCTAGTATGTACTCTTATTGCAAAAACTTGAAATCTTACCTACACCCCTCAGACACTGAACGGTGAGTGCAAAGCCTTTTGTTCGAGGGAGAAGATGGTATTTCAGCTTGGGCAAACCTTTGGCTTCAGCCACCTGCATGCTGATCTGATGTTTTTTCTCAGTAAAACGTGTTCCTTCACAGTGAATCAAAAACTGTATATCAGAGAAGATAACAGAACCAGTGAGGGATTACAGTCAATAAGAAGCAATAGTTAGTGATAACCTGGTTCTTTCTATTTATTATTATAGTAATCACGTCAACATTGTGAGTCTCTATTTGTGGCAATAAAACAATCAGATATTACTTTCTTAACTTGATTTTCTTTGCAGCAAGTTGTGTTTCAGTAGCAACATCAGGTTCTCGTAAACTCTGAGTAAAACTGTTCTTAAAATAAGTATCTGCTTAGAATGTATAGAATCAAGATAAACAATAAAATATGCAAATACTGGGATCTAGTGCAGTACACAAAAGTGCTGGAGAAACTAAGCAGATCATGCTGCATCCATAGGAAGAAAAAAAGTTAATGTTTCAGCCTTGAGCCCTTCATCAGGGGGGCCAAACATTAGGCAAATATTGGAATGTAAAGGTAAGGGGAATGGGGAGGTGGGGGGGGGGGGTGGGGAGAGGCTCAGGCTAACAGGTAAGACACAATACAGCTCTGTCTGCCGTAATAACAAGCATCTCCCAGTGGCCACCCATTTCAATAATCCATGATTTAGCTTGTGTACTGGATGAAATCATTATTTGGGGCAAATCTACTGCCAGTTTACTGAAAAGATGAAGGGAGTAGGGGTGGAAAGGGGAGGAGCAAAGCCTAACAGGTAAGACATAACACATGGATACAGGTGAGAGGGTAGAAGAGAAAGAAGCTGAGAAGTGATGAGGGAGGGAGCAAAAGTAAAAAGAAAAAGAACTTTCTGACCTAAGGGTGGGGAACTGAAGGAAGGAATTATAAAGGCAAGATTATAATCAACTTCTAATTTCTGAGAATGAATTATATTTAGATTACAAAAAGACAGTAGTTGTGCGAAGCGATTGAGCTTTTACTCTCACTATTAATTGCACTTGTTTGGCCTCTGCCCCCTCCCTCAACACTTGTTTCTCTTCTACCCTCTCACCTGTATCCATGTGTTATGTCTTACCGGTTAGGCTATGCTCCTCCCCTTTCCTCCCCACTCCCCTCATCTTTTCAGTAAACTGGCAATAGATTTGCCCCAAATGATGATTTCATCCAGTACACAAGCTAAATCATGGCAGTTTCTTAATTTAATGCAACAAGCTGAAACTTCTGTTCTGAAATGCAATTTTATCATGTGAATCCAGATTACAATTAACATCCGTCCCAATATCAATGTGAACCTCTTAGAAAGGTCAGCCTAATTTATTGGTTTAGACAATGCAAGTGGGCAAAAACTTGGCAGAAGTAGTACAACTTGCTGTTGATATTAGTTAGGAACTCCAGGATCTAATTACAGAGAGGGGGGTTGAGTCCCAACAAGGACAGCTTCTCCACCAACCTCTGGAGAATGATGGTATTAAATGCCAAGCTGAAGTCAACGAACAGCAGCCTGGTGTACGAGGCGTCATTCTCCAGGTGGGCCAGGAAGAAGTGAAGCGACAAGGCAATAGCATTGTCTGTGGAACAGTTTCTTCTACAGGCCAATTGAAATGGGCCCAGCATCTTGGGTAGTGTGCTTTGATGCATTCTATCACCAGACACTCAGAATCAGGATTTATGGTCATGAACAAGTCATGAAATTGGGTGTTTTGCAGCAGCCTCATAGTGAAAATATTAATATATACCACTTTTATAACAATAAATAAAATTCTTTAAAAACTGTGCACAAAAAGGCAGCGTCTTGGGTTCATTGATTATTTGGGAATCTGATGGCAGTGGGGAAGATCTCCTTGTGCTGCTGAATGCTCATCTTCAAGCTCCTGTACCTGTACGATGGTAACAGAGTAAAGAGGATATGGCCTGGGTTGTGGGGGCTTCTGAGATTAGAGGCTGCTCTATAAAGAAACTGCCTCTTATAGATGTCCTCGATGGAGTGAAGGCTAGTGCCTGTGATGTCACAGGCCGAGTTAACAACTCTCTGGAGTTCATTCTTGTTCTGAGAGTTGGCGTCTCCATACCAGACAGTGATGCAACCAACCAGAATGCTCTCCACGGTACACCTATAGATGTTTTCTAGAGTCTTTGGTGACATACTGACTCTCCTCAAGCACCTCACAAAGTATAGCCACTGGCAAGCCTTCTTTGTGATTGCATCGACATAGAGGCTCCAGGTCCTTGGAGACATTAGCACTCGAAGTGTTTCATAGTAGTGGAGGTCAATGCCACAGGGCGGTAGTCATTAAGGCCTGTTATTGTGCCCTGTTAGGTTCTGGGATAACGGTGGCTGTCTTGAACTCTGCTGGAATGATGGACTGCTGCAGTGAGGTATACTTGCCTTAGATGGAATGTAGAATGGTTCACCACACTAATTCATAATACTGCCACGCAAGGGCAGATTAGGTCAACCAAGTTTATATTTACTCGAGTTTAGAAGAATGAATGGGGGTCTAATTGAAATGTACAAAATTCTGACAAACTTAATCACACTGGATGTAAGCAGGATGCTTACCCTGACTGGAATGTCCAGAACAAGGGATTATAATCTCAAACTAAAGATAAAACTATTAATTTAGAAAAGCAGCATAGTAACAGGCCAATTAGGACTGAATGAAGGGCAATTTCCTTCACTAAGAATGTTGTGAACATATGGAATTTGCTGCCTTAAAAAAAATTTACAAACCAATATATTAAATACATTTAGTGAAGAGACCAGTACATTTCTAGGTGCAGAAGGCATCAAAAGCATTCAATATTCCTTTTATTGTTATGTATGAAAAATACACAAACTTTCTTTTTACCCTGTTAAACCACACAAAGTATAGGGAGAATGCAGGAATAAAAATATTAAGATGAAAAAGATCACAATCGTACTGAAATGGCAAAGCAGGCTCAAAGGGTGAAATGGCCTACTCCTATTTTCTAAGATTTTATATTCACTTTTTAAAATAAAGAGTAACTGCAGGACTGCACTAGCACCATTGCATTTTCTTGATGTAGATTATTAACATTTTTTTAAATTATGAGAACAGCTCAGTTCTTTCAGAAGCTGCATTCATTGATACATACTACACTTCCCTTTGATAAGAGAACTTTTCTCTTTGGTAAGAGAATCCCCAATTAACTGCATCACAAACATTCATTACAGCTGAAGAGATCAGAAAATTGATTGACTGAAGCTTTGAAATCATTGTTAGAGGTAGATAGAGAAAGTTAACACCAATGGGGAAGGGTAGTCATGGTTTGCTAAATGGACCATTATTCCTTCCAATTCAAACAAATGACTTTAGTTGCATTTTAACACCCAAGAGCAGCCAGGTTGGGGTCTGGTTATCATATTAAAAGTCTGAACCCTCTCCAGTCCACCCAATCTTAGAAAAGGCAAAATAAGGATGGGCAGCCAACAACTCATTGAAGGTGGTATTTCAATTTAAATAATTGAAAGAAGCTGGTAGTGTCCAACAAAAAAAAACACTGCAGATTTATTTCAACCAACTCCACCAACATTGTTATCCTCTGTCTCTTGATCTTCACTTCTGTTCTCTCTGGATTTCCTCCATTTCCTTCAAATTTGACAGTATTTTAAATGTCTATTTTTTTTTCCCCAGTTCTGATTAATGATCGTAAACTCTAAACACTGCCTTGGTTTCTCTCTCTACAAGCGCTGCCTGCCATTGGATCTGTTTCCAGGGTTTCATGTTTTATTTCCTAACATCTGTCATTTGGATTTCTTGAGTTACTTCGGCAAATGAAATGGATAATTAACAATTCGTAGCAAGAGAACAACTGGTCTATTGCAAGAATAAAAGTATGACAAGGTAGGAGTCAAAGATAAAGGTAGTGAAAAGTAAATATATCAAATTCAGAGTGATGAAATGGATCAGCTGGGGTTAAAAACAAGTTGATGGACAAGTAGTGAGGAAGTCTTTCTATAAGATAGTGTAGGTACAAAAATACATTATGAAAAGTGAAAATGCCAGTTCAACTTGAGTTACGTGGATCAAAATACAGGCAATAAAATTTAGGAGGGAGACAATTAACATAGCAGGAAGAGATGTAGAAAAAAAAATCAAAGATAGATGATTGTTTCTTGTGATGTGCAGATTTTCCAATGAATTTTCCTCTTTTTTTAAAAAAAATCTAATTTTCTCCTCAGGGTCTCAAAGATCTGAGCATCCTTCAATAAAGTAAATTAATATCTTTTTATGGTCACTTTATAAGGCTGGCAGATTCAGTCGACAAGAGACATTGCAGCTGAACTTCATTCGGTCACAGTAAATAGCTGCAAAATATTAAAAACTCATACTGAATCATGATTAGAGTTCAGCACATCAGAAAAGTTTCCCTTGTAATAGTTTAAATATAAAATTTCAATATTAAATCACCCCATTTTTCCTCAACATATATGTAAAATTCATCCACCATTGTCGATAAGTTAATGCTTCAGTTATACTGCAAGTGTTGAATTGGTGAAAGTGTAAATACTTGCACTGCATAATACCACTTTTTAAAACCAATTTAATAAACACCAGTGTTTATTTGTCACTTTTATTTCAAGTACTTTCAGTATTTGTCTTTTTGTTAGGTATTTCAAGGAACAGACCAACTGTACATGAAGAAAACTTGGAAGTAAAATCTATGATACTTAAATGACTTTTTTTTGATACATACTATACCTACCCAAAATATTTCAGGGTAATCCCGGAGATTCAGCAAACTCTGAACAACATTTTTGCGATCTTCCTCCCACTGTCGCTTGCAAAATACTATCTCCAGAAAATACCACATCCAACCAATCAGAGGAACGTAAGCCAGCTCCTTTTTCGCAAGTACTTTTGAACTCTACACGGGAAATAAAAAAATTATAAAGTTACACAAATACCCAATCTGTTCCAAGGGGTGTGATCTTTAAAAGTGATGAATGAAATATACCAAAATAGTGCACAAAAATGTCTCTCTAGACAAATGGAATGCAAATACTGAATTCTGGAAGAGATAAAGTTGGGAGCCATTTTCATACAATTAACTGACAAGAGATGAACAGAATTTCTACCAGACAGTAGCCTAGTAGAAGTAATTACTATTCTTTCAGAGAACTTCCCACTGAAAAATAATTTGAAAAATTGGATGCTTAATTAATTTGGCACAGTGGCTAGTACTGCTGCACTGGAGACCTCTGTTGGATCCTGATCTCAAGTGTGTCCTGAATGAAAGTTTCATTATTCATTCTATGACCAGTGCTCTTTTTTCCTCCCACAAGCCAAGGATGTGCTGGCTGCTATGCTGCCCCACTGTAGGTTAGCAATTGGTTAATTGCAGCAGAGAGATGAAGGAATTCAGAATAAAATAGTATTTGTGAAGATTAGTGCTTGATGATTGGCACCCATACAGAGGGTTGAAAAGCCTGCTTCAGTGCTTTATGGTTATCTGTTCCACCATGCATAGTCCACATGGAAATGTTCTTTAATTAGTGTCAGATTCCTACTTCCCAAGAGGGAAATGATGAATAGACCTATTTCAACAAGTGTACATTCATCCACAGGGCAGTACAGGATTATGATAGCTGTCTCAGCCACATAACATTAATGTGACATTGCCCAATATCTCAATGTAGCACTCATAACTCAAGTGACCAGCTATCAACCTTTGCTCGCTGTAGCTTGACTCAGACTATGGCCATTGGCTTTGGGATCAAAATGCAATATATCCTCAAATTTATCTGATATTCCAAAATCCAGGTATCTCTCAATATAACATGCATGCTCAGGCCACAACTAGTTTAACAAAGCTCTCAGTGGCCTTTTGGTCAACTAGTTGAGACTAATGCCATTCATACAATATGCCTACACAGGTATGTAGATAATTAGCCTTAGTGTTCCTGGTTACCAATAATTCTGCTAATCCCAGGTATTAGATTCATTGAGAGAGTACCTGACTGGAGAATTAAGGTTATCTCATCACTGGTGCATGCTCAGCTGTGACATACTCCTGCAAATTAATAAGTAACTAGCTGGATGTTATCCTCCAAGTCATAAAAACAAAGCTTGTCAAGTGAAAAATAATCAACATTAATGGCTTTGAGTACCAAGACCATTTGGTATGACTTCCGCTTGAGATTGTTCTTGTCAGAATCTGAATGATGTCACAATTTGCATCCGCAAACCACGGTTTGGCAAACCCTGACATCATTAGCATTGCCCATTTGCTTGAAAGTTGAGCAAATGAGTGTCTCCAAGAAACTCCAGGCTGTGGCTCATCCTAACAGTGTGTCCAGAGAAGTTTCTTTGTAATTACCAACCTCCCACCATTCTACATCCTCTTCTCTGCCTACAGATGGAATAGTGGAATATCCACAATGTCACAATATTTACTACCATTTATTAAAGGAGGAAATGAATTCTCTCCATCCCTTAACTTAGTGGTGCATTGCAAACTCTAAAAAGTGATGTAGATCAGCTACCACATGAAATACATCAAAGGCCAATCTTAGAGTGAATGCAACTTTACCAGCACAGTCACATCAGACCAGACATAGAGCATGTCGAAGATCTACCTACTGAAGATGACAGTCAATTATTGCAGGAAAATATTATTTCCATGTGTGTCTTTAGAAATGCAAGGACACAAGCTTTCTTCTCTGAAAATGTTCAGGGTATGGTGTCTCTCTTGCTAAGTCTTCCTTTTCCGTTTCCAAGGACTCCTGCCCTTCAGCCCTCTCTTTCGCACCTGGTCCTACTGCAGAGTGGCAAGACCATGATTCAAACACCCATTATGAAGGTACAAAGCTGATGTGAATCTTCCAGGAATCTCATGTTCAGAATAATTGTGCCCAATTCAATTAAGCTTAGCTCCTTACAATCCAGAGAAACTTGAATTGATCATCTCTTTGAATAGCACAAATAGGCGTAATCCTGCTGTTAAGACCAGCTCCATATACATTAATCAATTTCCACAAAATGAAATTACAGCAGAGCCTACATTTAAGCACTGCAAAGGATGTTACTTTAGTGCTGTTAACATAAAATAGCTCAGCATACAAAGGCCCAAATGGACTGTTCACTAAATGTGAGAGGTATTTGACTACTTTCAAGTGAACTGAAAATAAAGTGGAGGTATCTTTTCACCTTCAGTCTTCTTTCATGACCAGGAACATTCTAGATCTTGGATTTCTGAAATGCCAACATGTAATTTGGAACAGAATAGCAGAGGAACAGACTCCACAGCTGAGGTATCTGTGCCAAACAATGCCCAAATCATAATAAACTCTGTGACTTGTATTTGATCTCATTAATATTGATGGGTCTCTCTAGAACAGCCATTCTCAACAGGGGCCATATGACCCCCTGTCGGCTTCAGCACATTTAAGGGGGTCACGAAATGAAATCCTTAATTTTTTTATGTTTTTTAATGTAGTCAGTAGGAGAAAAAAGTATGGAAGAAACCAATTAAACTTGACTGCTTCACAGGGAAAGGGGCTCATAAACTTTGAGCTAAGTTCCAAGAGGGAAACAGCCAAAAGAAGACAGAGTATGGCTACTCTAAAATGCCTCTTTATTACTATCATTGTACCTGCTTCCACAATACCTGGCAGTGACAGCCTATTCCAGGCACCCACTAACTCTGTGTAAAAGAATACCGTAATTGCCACGTACATTTCCCTCAAACTTTGTACCCGCCATCTTAAAAGCATGTCATCTCATGTGTGACACTTTTATCCTGGGGAAAAGATTCTAATTTCCCCCTTATGAACACCTCTCATAATTTTATAAATTTCTACCAGATCACCAAGCAACCTCAAAAGCTCCAGAAAAATCACTCAACCTCTTCCCATAATTCATACCTTTGAAACAAGGCAATATTCCAGTAAACCTTTTCTGTACCCTTTCCAAAGCATCCACATCCTTCCTGTACTGGGGTGACCAGAAGAGTACACAGTATTCTAAGTGCAGCCTTACCCAAGTTGTATATGGCTGCATCATTACTTCCTTACCTTAATTCTCAACGCCTTGCATAATGAAGGCAAACATAGAACCATAGAACATTACAGCACAAAAAACAAGCCCTTCACCCCATCTTGTCTGTGCCTAACTATTATTCTGCCTCATCCCATTGATCTGCACCCAATCCATAGCCCTCTATTCCCCTCCCATCTTTATACCTGTCCAAACTTTTCTTAAATGTTAATATTGAGCCCACATCAGCTGGCAGCTGGTTCCACTCTCCCACCACTTTCTGTGTGAAGAAGTACCCCCCTCAAGCCCCGCTTCATGATCTCCCTAAACTTTACCCCTTTCACTCTTAACCCACGTCCTCTGGGTTGTATCTCACCAACCCTCAGTGGAAAAAGCCGATCTACATTTACATTGTCTATCCCCTTCATAATGTTAAAATACCTCTATCAAATCTCCCCTCATTCTTCTATGCTCCAGGGAATAAAGTCCTAATCTCTTTAGCCTTTCCCTGTAACTCAGTTCCTAGACCTGGTAACATCCTTGTAAATCTTCTCTGCACTCTTTCAATTTTATTGATATCTTTCCTGTAGTTAGGTGACAAAAACTGCACACAATACTCCAAAATTGGCCTTGCCAATGTCTTATACAACTTAACCATAACATTCCAACTCCTGTACTCAATCCACATTGGGAGAAGACATGGGTAATTATTTACAACTAATCAAATCTTTACATGTTTCGCATTCGCAGGTACACCAAGAACATCAGCCAGAGGACACTAGTGAGATTTTAGATACATTGTCTGAGTACATACATGACATCACATACAACCCTGAGATTCCTTTTACCTGCAGTCGCTGCATAATTACCACTAATTGGTTATGCAAAAATTAACTGCACACAGTGTGAACATGTAAACAATCAAAAGAACTGTAAACAGATAAAAATGCAAACAAACTGACTGTGCAATACAGGGAGAGCAAAAGAAAAATCAATAAAGTGCACAAGTAAAAGTCCTTACATTAGTCCCTGATTTAACTTGTTGTTGAGGAGTCTGACGATAGAGGGGTAGAAGCTGTTCCTGAACCTGGTGGTGAGAGTCTTGTGGCACCTATACTTCTTTCCTGATGGCAGCAGCAAGAACAGAGCGGGTGCTGGGTGGTGTGGGTCTTTGATGATTGCTGCTGCCCTCCGACAATAGTGGGAGGGTTTGCCTGTAATGTTCTGTGCTGTGTTCACTACCTTTTGCAGAGCTTTATGCTCATTGTTCCCATACCAGACCGTGATGCAGCCGGACAGTACACTTTCCACCATATATCCATAGAAATTTGCCAGGGTTTCTGATGACATACAAGTGACAAGGAAAAGAGTGATTATCCCATGATCCAGCCAAATGACAACATATTGATTAAAAATTGAAAAATCGAAGAAATTGGGGCCATGCGAGGAAGAACCATTCTAAGTACTTTTCACCACTCCATCTGTGATAGAGCTTGAAAGGCATCCAAGGTGGATGCGTCAGGCAGACTAAGAAATTGAGTATACAGGCAGAGGCGGAATAGGAACAATGAAGTTATTACTTATTACACATCATATAACCTTCCTTACCACTTTCAATGAGTTATTGATCATGATCCCAAGATCCCTCTGCACATCAGGTCTGCTATTAACTGTGTAAATTGCCCTTACATTTGACCTCCCCAAAGTAAAAACCACACCTTTCCAGGTTAAACTCCATTTGCCATTTCTCTGCCCTTGTCTATTCCTTATCCATATCCTGTTGTATTCTTTGATAGCCCTCAATCAACAATTCCACTAGTCTTAAGTGTTAATCAGGAAAGTCTTCAGACACTGTAAATGAGTGCAATACACAAAAATGTATTGGGGAATCTCAACAGACTGCGCAGCCTCTATAGCAAGCAAAGGGATATAACCAATGTTTTGGGCCTGACCCATTTGTCAAGGTGTAAGCAGAACGCAGGCAGGGGCCTGAATTAAAAGGTGAAGGGGAGAAGGGAAGGGCCAGAGGGAGGGAGGAGGATGGGCCAACATGTAGACATGGGTGGGAGGGGGGTGTCACTGAATGGCAAGAAGGGTTGGGGACTGGAGGAAAGGAGACAGAGGGATAGGGAAAGAGAGAGAGGCCAGGGCAGTGACCTAAGGGAAACTAGAGAATTCAACATTAATGCTATCTGCTTCTAGAATGCCCAGATGAACTATTAGGTGTTGTTCCCACAATTTGAGAGTGGCACGAGACCATGGATAGACACATTGGTATGGGAATGGGATGGGTAGTTGAAATAGTTGGCCACTGGGAGGTCCCTGCTATTGCAGTGGACAGGGCGAAGGTGCTCAACAAAATAATGTAAAGAGGCAACAACGGGAGCACTAGATGGAGTACATACCCCTGCAGAGATTCACAAGTAAAATGTTGCTTCACTTGAAAGGATTGTTTTTGGCCCCAAATGGTGATGGGGGCACATGTGGCATTTCTTATGGTCATAGGGGTAGTAACCGAGGGGACTAAACTCATTCTGTTACTCTTCCTATGGAGGTCATTGGTTCCAATGTGGGCCATGCTCTCTGGTTGCTCTTCCCCACCAGAGACACCCTGGACGCTGGCACCTGGGATGCAACACATCGCCTGGAGTCTCACCTACAGATAAAACCTGATAAATGGAGAAAGTAAAAAACAAGCTGACACCATCTGCTGCTTTTGAGTCATTTGAAATGAAAGATGTGGGATGAGAAGAGGTTGTTTTGATATGCAGGAAGCCTCTACTCTTCATCACTTATTTCAGTTAAGTTCGTGCCCTTGAGGTTCGTCGCCATCTCCATGAAGGTGATAGTGGTGCAGGGTTGGTGATGTCACCGAGCTCTTCAGTTACAAATTTGCTTTTCCTTTGAAATTAGTGCCAATCTCTATTGTTTTCTACCAATTTCTCCTTGATAAAATGGCAGTCAACGCTGTGCTGTCATCTGTGGATTAATTGGCCAACTCCCAGTCTGCAGGCTGAGAGCTGAAAATGCATCAACAGCCCAAAGTAGAAAGGACTGAAGGAGGCTAATGATACAATGGTGGAACATGCCAATTTGCGAGCTGAAGTGAGATCATTAAACATCTTCCAGTATTGAACCAATGCTTTTGAACCAGCATTCCCAGTATTGCCCTTCATATATAGTTGCTCCTAATTTATTCAATATTTGTTTACTTGGATTTCAACCAACTTGTCCAATCAGGAAATCTCTTCATTCTTCAACAAGACCTCCAACACATTTCTCTCTTGTATGTTCAATCACTGCTCACAGTTAAAACAGCCAGAAATAACTCATGAACAAAAAATTCCCAGCATTTCTAACAGCAACAATGCATAAAAAAAGATGATTCGCCTTTATGTAGCAATACATACTGCAATATCTCAGTGGTGCTGATATGTGCAATTAATGAACATTGCCAAAATACTCTGAGGAATTGTATGAAACTGCAGCTGCACTGAATTAAGGTGTTGCCTGTAATAAAACTGTTCTGCAACCCCTGCATTCATTTCAGTTTCTTTCCCAGCCCTCTTTCACTATTTCCTCCCTGACCCCACAAAGTCTGCCCATTCTGTAATAACTGTACAATTATACAAATAAAGTTTGTACAAGTGTTGTGAGTTTTGTTATTTTTACATTTTCAATGATTAATGAAAATGTTTCTCACGACTATCATCAATTAGACATAAATGTAACTCCTAGCCTGGTTGTACTGTAGGCACAGAGGTGCTCATCATACCTAATATGGAAAACATACAAATCTCATCAGATTTTCATTGAGTTCATCTGAAAATTTAGCAGAATTAGCCACCTGATTTGTTGATCTCGTACTGAAATGTGCTTTTATGTAGAGGTAGTCATTCAGTTCATAACTATAATTCTTTGCACTAGGACTGAAATAATGATGAAGATTCTCCCCCCCCCATCCCTAACTGGGACATTCTATCTTTCTCTACCAGATGATGGGTTGGCAGCTGAAACGTGTAGTCCTGTTACAATTTAAATTCAACTGCATTTGCTGTTCTAATTGGCACCATTTTGGCTTCTCAACTGCATTTGCTGTTCTAATTGGCACCATTTTGGCTTCTCACAGGAGTGAAGGTTAGCCTTGGCACTAAAGAATAAATTAATCAACAATTCAGGATTAATGTTCCAACTTCAAATTAAAATCAGCAGGCTGTCTGAAGAAGTTGCCAGTGAAATAAAACGAATGAAAAGTTACTGTTTTCCTGTAATTTATTCAGCGGCAAAATAATTTTAACTGATTATTACACAGCATTTTCTTAATTTGTGTTGCTGTTACTTTGAACCATTTCTGAGTCACAAAAATTCTTTAACCTCTTGATATGCTACACCCAAGAAGTCTTTTCTTTTAGCTCGCTCAGCATACATACCACACAAACATACATAATAGACTTGAACAATGTGGGGGGTTAAATGCAGCTATCTATTTTTAAAAACACTGCCCAAAAAATCTTCATAACCCAAAGTTTTAAATTTGAATTCAAAAAGTTAAAAATAATGAAAAGGAGCTAAATTCTTGCCCAAAATTAGAAAAAGGTAAACACATGAAGTTCTTGAATAATGGCCAGAAAGTTGCTTTGCAGAAGCTCAATTTCATTCTGAAACTGATTGGAAATGAGACGGGAAATGAAATCTAAGCTTATCCTTATCACAGTGGCGTTGTCAAAGTGGGGCACAATAATGGGGAAAGTTAAGAGGTGTACTGTTGGAAAGTTCTGCACCTGATCTCCACAAAGACCAGTGTTCAAGCAAGCAACAGAACATGGGATGTAGCAAGGGTTTAAAACTAAATAATGGAGGCACAGCATTAAAATTGCAAAGATGAGGTAAGAATAAAAGGCTAGAAAGAGAATAAATTATAAACAAACAATGACATCATGATTTGGAAAAAAAGTCTATAGATAAGGCTAGAAGTTAAAGAAAAAACTAAAAGACACAATCCCTTAATATACATAATAAAGAATGTCATAAGTATTATCTACAACCCATTACAAGTCATGACTGCAGGATGATAAAGACTGAAATCTGAAATTTGAAATACATAACATTAGGAAGGAAGGTGTTACAGAAGGAGAGTCTGGAGAATTAATAAATGGAAAACAAGAAAATGGGAGATGAATTAAACAG
The DNA here is from genome assembly GCF_036971445.1 of Narcine bancroftii. NCBI lineage: Eukaryota > Metazoa > Chordata > Chondrichthyes > Torpediniformes > Narcinidae > Narcine > Narcine bancroftii. Next base: position 94,665,098 of record NC_091472.1, on the reverse strand, counting down.
GCATTTTGCATCAGGCTTCACCACATAGGATATGAGTAACATCCCAGAAATAGCTGAATTGGGAGGGAGGAACTCAGGAAAATTACAATTACCAGCAAAGAAGTACTGAGCATATCGATGGAGCTGCGAGCTGGCAAGTCTCCAGGTCCTGATAGACTTCATCCTAGGGTCGTTAAAGTGGCTTGCAATACAGTTGTGTTGGTTTTAATTTTCCATAATTCCCTAGATTCTGGGAATCTTCCGTTAGATTGAAAATAGCAAATACAATTCCCTTAATCAAAATAGGATGGGAAACAGAAAGCAGGAAATTACAGGACAGTTAGCTTAGCATCAGTTACTGGTAAAATGTTACAAGCTATTATTATTAATCTTACAGCCAGGCATATTAAAATGTCAATGTAATGAGGCCAAGTCAACATCATTTTGTGAAGGATGATTCACATTTGACCGACTTACTGTAGTTCTTTGAAGTAATAGCATGGATAGAGGGGAAGCATGAATGCCATTGATAGACTTTCAGAAGGCATCTAATAAGCTTGTGGCTGGTATTGCTGTGACTTGGTCAAGTGCACCAAAGGAATTGTTGGAAAATTTGAAAATGAGACATAAGCTGAGGTATGAAAGCAAATTGTGAAGAGGACACAATTTATAAAGGGATAATATAGATAGCTGTGAATGGGTAAAATAGCTAGTAAATGCGGAAAATAATGTTAACAAAAAAATTCTTAAATGAATGTGGAGAGATTGCAGGGGTGAGAGAGGCACAAGAATTTCAGCATCTAAATGCATGATTTGAAGAATACATGTTGTAACCCTATTCAAACGATTAGGAAAGGTCACAAAATGTAATTGTTTTTTTGCAAGGGGAACTGGATACACAAGGAAGGCAATATGCTACAGTTATATTGTTCACTGATGAGAGCACATCTGAGAAGACTATGTACAGGTCTCCTGATTAAAGAATGTAAAAGCTTTGAAAGCAAATCAGAGAAGAATAATCCGGACTCAACATAAAATCTTATGAGGAAAGGTTGGTCATACCATCAGATATCTGCTGGAATATAGAAAAGTGAGAGAAGTCTTGACAGGATGAAAATGGATATATTATAGATGTTCCATTTGGAGGAAAATTTTTGAAAAAAAGGAATAGCATTTAAAAGTAAGGGTTTGTCCATTTAAGATAGATGAGCAGAAATATTTTTCTGAGAGGTTACAAGTCCTTTGAACTCTTATCTCTGAGTTAGATTGAATCCCTGCAGTTAGGGAAGTTAGGGAAGTTTGGTGTACAATTGAGGCTACAATCAGAACAGCCATTATCCCACTGAACATCACAGCAAGTTTAAAATGTCAACTGTTTCTAATTCATATGTTGGTGGAATTAAAAATTAAGAGTTGGAAAACTTTATAATGTGAGAATTTTGTTTAAAATATTTTTTGATGGCTTCCTTAGGTACCAGTGAGCCTCCAACGTAGTGCCTTACATAAAAGAATAAGCAGCATAGCCATGTTTAGCAGAAGAAGCCACTTTCACTGATGCTGAAGTTCATGCTAAAAATGGCCACTGGGGATTCATTATGAGGACATCACTGCCACTTAAATTGAATAATGATGCTCATGATGGAGACTGTATGACAATTTTGTGGCTAAGACTTCTCTCTTCACAGCAACCAGTTCACTGGGAGTAAACAAGCCATTCCTGAAAGAATTTTAATGTTTTTTTTTAAAACCATTCATTTACTGCTGCCATTCAAAATCTATCATGAGACTTCTTAAGTCAGTTTGTCAAGACTTCAGCAATACTTTTATAATTATTTATTCTGTAAATTAGTTTGGACTAAGTCACTGTTATGCATTCCAGCTCTAACAATTTAATTAAGTTTTAGAATCCATCAGGAAGAATCAGAACATTTGGTCATGGTATCTATTTGAGGTTCCCTCTGAGCTGCAATAGGAGAAAATATTGGTACAGGTAGATTAACAGGAGGCCGAGGTGAACTGCTTTCCTGTTAAAATGCAGTTCATCCACATTCTTGGGACCTGCTGTATCAGGATTGGAGTTCAACATCCAACATTTCTCTGTTATTTCATTCAGCTCCTAGTTCACACTGAAACCTACTGCTATGCATCAATATCCACTGTTGATTGAAGCATAGTGCCCGCATATACTCCTGTATGAAAATATCTTCAAACGAACACTGAAACTTCTGGAAAGTTTAAATAATTATCTATGAACATTACAACTGTTAAAGCATTTTTTTTTAAAACCCACATGTCTTATTTGTACTGCATCCAAAAGTAAATTAAATCTAAAATCTTATTAATTCATGTTTTTCAGCATCTGTAAAGTGCTCCTTAAAACATCTGTGAAAAGAGACTCAGAGTTAATGTTTCAAGTGAAAATCTAATCAGAACTGGGAAAGAAAAAAAAAGTTAGTTTTAAATTCCAGAAAAAATGGAGAAAGGACATCTGATAGGAAGAAAACAATCAGCAAACTGTAAAGATGGTTGGAGATAGAGATGGTTGATGAAAGAAATTAGAAGGAAAGAGAACAAAAGAAAAGCTGCGAAATACAGAGCTGCACAAAATGTTCGTTGGGTCAGGCTGAGCTCATACTAGCAAATCTAGTCAATATTGGCAATGGATGGTCTACTGCAGAAATAATAAGCTTTGATAGAAACTAATAAAGTTACTGATATTATAAAATTATCAATATTGGAATGCTGCAGCATACCCAGATGGAAGATGAGGTGTTGTTCCTCAATATTACAATGGGGCTCATTATAAAGTATAGGAGGTTACTTTCAGATAATTAAAGCAGGAATGGAATAGAATTAAATGGCAATCAACAGGAAGCTCAAAGTCATCATGTTGCTGTAGATGCAGCTATATTATGAACACTGAATGCAGTAAATGAGACTAGAAGTATGAATGTAAATCAGTACTTCATGTGGAAGGACTGCTTGGGCCCCTGAAAGGTGAGAAATGAAGTCAAACAGACAGGTGGTGCACTTCCCATTAATGTATAGAACTACACCAAGGGAGTGATAGGAGATGGAGAACAGATCAGGGGGTTGAAAAGGGAACAGTCTCTTTGGAATGCTGAAAGAAGAGAGGGAAAGATGGGAACTAAATATATGTGGATCACAGTGTATCGGAAGGATAGGGGGAATGGTGTGGTTCTGGTGGTTAAAAATGGAATTATTCATTGGAGAGGAGACATTGGATCAGAAGATGTAGAATCCCTGTGGGTAGAATTAAGAAACTGTAACGACAAAAATACACTGATGGGCATTGTATACAGGCTTCCAAACAGTCACTAGGATGTGCATGCAAACTAGAAGGCATGTAAAAAAGACAATGTTACATTAGTCATTGGGAATTTCAATATTCAGGTTGACTTGGGAAACCAGGTTGTTGCTGGATCCCAAGGGAAGAAATTTAATAAATGTTTCTTAGAACAGTTTGTGCCTGAGCCTACCAAGGAAAAGGCAATTCTGGATTGGATATTGTGTAATTAAGAGTTGAAAGGGGAGCTGAAGATAAGGGAACTCTTGGGAGGCAGTGATCACATTATGATAGAATTCACCCTGAGGTTAAGGAGAGAGCAAAACTAAAATCAGATGTGTCAGTATTCCAGTGGAATAAAGGGGACAAAACAGGTATAAGAGGGGAACTGGCAAAAGTTTATTGGAAAATCACATCAGCAGGATGGACAGCAGAGCAACAATAATTGGAGTTTCTTTGAGAAATAAGGAAAGTGCAGCACAGGTATATTCCAAAAATGAAGAAATATTTGAATGGAAAAATAGCTTAACTGTGGCTGACAAGAGAAGTCAAAACAAAAGTAAGAGCAAAGGAAAGGGCATACAAGGAAACCCACATTAGCCATGTCATAGAGGACTGGGAAGCTTTTTAAAGCTTAAAGAAGGCATCTAAGATGGCAATTAGGAAGGAAAAGATGAACTTTGAAGGGAAACAAGCAAAACCTTTTTTAAGCAAATTACAAGATAAAAGAGGTGGGAGTAGCTACCACACCAATAGAAAATAATGCTGAAGAAATTCTAATGGAAGACAATGAGATGAGAGAGGAACTGAATGAGTATTTTGCATCATTCTTCACTGTGGAACACATTAGCAGTATACCTGACCTGTAAAGGAAGAGAGGTGAGTCAGTCACGATCACCAAAGAGAAGGTGCTTGGTAAACTGAATAGTCTAAGGGTAGATTGATCTCCCGAACTAGATGGTATGCACCACTGGGTTCTGAAATAAGTAGCTGTAGAGATGGTGGAGGCATTAGTAATGATCTTCAAGTATCAATAAACTCTGGCATGGATCCAGAGGACTATAAAATTGCAACGGTCATTCCGTTATTTAAAGAAAAACAAGGGAGGCAGCAGAAATTAGAGACCTGTAAACCGAATATCAATGGTTGGAAAGTTGTTGGAATCGATTGTCAAGAGTGAGGTTATGGAGTAACTGGAGGTCCATTGAAAGATAGGCCAAAGTTAGCAAGGTTTTCTTAAGGGAAAATCTTGCCTGACAAATCTATTGCAATTTAATGAGGAAACCAAAAGCAGACTAGACAAAGGACATGCAGTGGATACTGCATATTTGTACTTTCAAGAGGCCTTTGACAAGGTGCTGAACACAATGTTCTTATCAAGATGAGAGCTCATGCAATTACAGGAAAGGTACCAGTATGGGTAGAGCATTAGCTGATAAGCAGGAAACAGAGAGTAGGAGTAAAGGGATCCTGTTTGGTTGACTACCAGTGATTTTACACCATGTGTTAATGATATGGATTGCAGAATAAATCACTTTGTGGCTAAGTTTGCAGATGATTCAAAGATAAGTGGAGAGGCAGGTAGTGATGAAGAAATTTAGGAAAATGAACAAAGACAGAGCAAATTAAATGCAACATTGGAAAGTGTATGGTCATGTACTTTGGTAGAAGAAATAAAAGGGAAGAATATTATTTGAATGGGGAGAAAATTAAAAATTCAGAGGTGCAAAGGGACTTTGGAGTCCTCATGCAGGATACCCTAAAGGTTAACCTCCAGGTAAGTCAGTGGTGAAGAAGGCTAATGCAATGTTGATATTCATACCTGGAGGAATATGAAATAAGAACAGGGATGTGATGTTGAGGCTTTATACTCACTTGGAGATGGGGTCCAGTTTTGGGCCCCTTGTTTAGGAAAGGATGTGCTAGCATTGGAGAGGGTTCAGAAAGGATTCACAAGAATTATTTCTGGAAATGAAGGGATTAGCATACGAGGAATGGATGACGGCTCTTAGACTGTACTTCTTGGTATTCAGAAGAATGAGGGAAGATGTCATGGAAGTATTTGAAAGGCCTGGACATAGTAGATGTGGCAGTTATTTCTCATGGTGATGGGTGGGAGGGGGGGTGGGGGTGTTAGGGTGTCCTAGACAAGAGAGACTTCAGGAATGAAGGATATCCATTTTAGACAGAGATGGAGAGAAGTTTCTTTAGACAGAGAGTGATAAACCCCTGGAATTTGCTACCGTGGACAGTTGTGGAGCCCAGGTCATTGGGTGTATTTATGGTAAAGATTGATAAATTTCTGAATAGTCAGGGGATCAAAGTTTATGGGGTGTAGGTAAGGGAATGGGCTGAGTGGGAGAATGGATCAGCTTCATGATAGAGCAGAGTGGACCCAATGGTCCAAATGGCTTTCTGCTCCTGTCTTATGGTCTTAAGATGTGTCAAGATGTGAAATTTCATTGAAGGTAGCAGATGCTACAAAGGGAGATTTATTGAATGTAGAGGGTCATTTCAAAAGGAAAGCCAGCTGCTCTGTCCCTAAGGAACATGGGTGAAGTCAGAGGTGCAGGGAATAGATGATTGAAGGTTAAGGGTTTCATCAACTATAGCAGGGAGGAAGCAATAGGTCAGGGGACAGATGTCACAAAAACTATCCTTCTTCCTTCTGCACGGTTCCATGCAACAGCAAGAAATTTGCTATTTCTCCTTTTATCTCTTCCCTTTTTACAAACCAAGATCACATGTCCTTCCAGATGATGTATGCTTCACTTATATTTCTTCAAACCTAGTGTACTTTATTTGATGCTCATAATGTCTTCCCCGTTATTCGGTGAAATTAAATACAGACTGAATAATCTCTTTGCTCATTTTGCAGCAACAAACTTAGTTTGCTAAGCTCTCTGGTACGAAGTGAAACACGAAAAGCTGCAGATACTGTGATTATAGTAAAAGCACACAGAAAAGCTAGAGGATCTCAGCCGGTCTCACAGCGTCCATAGGAGGTAAAGATACATTATCTAAGTTTTGGGCCTGAGTCCTTCTTGAAGGTACAGGTACACATCCTTTATCCGGAACCCTTGGAGACAATGTATTCTGAATTTTGGATTTTTCTGGATTTCAGAACAAAAGCCAGCTGTGCCAGATTTAAGGCCACCTGAATTGTGCTGTCATATCCACCCCCTTCCAGATGCGCTGCCGTCTCTCTCTCTCTCCTCCCCCTCGCTTGAGTCATGCTGCTGTCTCTCTCTCCTCCCCCTCGCTCGAGTCGCGCTGCCTTCTCTCTTCACCCCCCAGCCGCCCGAGTCGCGTTGCCTTCTCTCTCCTCCCCGCCCGCATTGCGCTGCCTTCTCTCTCCTCCCCCGCCCGCCCGAGTCGCGCTGCCTTCTCTCTCCTCCCCCACCCGCCCGAGTCGCGCTGCCTTCTCTCTCCTCCCCGCCCGCCCGAGTCGCGCTGCCTTCTCTCTCCTCCCCGCCCGCCTGTCATGCTGCCTTATCTCTTCCCCCCGCCCGCCCGAGTCGCGCTGCCTTCTCTCTCCTCCCCACCCTTCCAAGTTGCGCTGCCTTCTCTCTCCTCCCCCTGCCCGCCCGAGTCGCACTGTCTTCTCTCTCTCCCCTCGCCCACCCGCTCAACCTGGACACGCTGCTGTCTCCCTCTCTCCCCCACCCACCCGAGTTGTGCTGCTGTCTCCCTCCTCCCCCGCCCACCCAAGTCGCGCTGTTGTCTCTCTCTCCCCTCGCCCACCCGCTCAACCTAGACACGCTGCTGTCTCCCTCTCTCCCCCACCCACCCGAGTTGTGCTGCCGTCTCCCTCCTCCCCCCGCCCACCCAAGTCGCGCTGTTGTCTCTCTCTCCCCTCGCCCACCCGCTCAACCTAGATGCGCTGCTGTCTCTCTCTCCCCCCGCCCACCTGAGTTGTGCTGCCGTCTCTCTCCTCCCCCCGCCCACCCAAGTCGCGCTGTGGTCTCTCTCTCTCCCTTTGCCCACCCGCTCAACCTAGACACGCTGCTGTCTCTCTCTACCAGCACCAGGAAAAAAAAATGCTGGTTTTTGCGGATTTTAGATGTCCAGATAAAGGATTATGTACCTGTACAAGCAAAGAACAGGAAGGCATCAGAATAAAGACTGAAGAATGGCAGGGAGAGGAGTCCAGACTATAAAAAGGTGTTAATTGGATATTATCCTTGCCATTCTTCCCTCACTATTTTCAAAATCTAAAATTAATTTGTTTTCTCTTTCTCCATTTTTGTTTGTGGGTTTCTAATCTGAAACACTATTTACCTTTTCATATGTGTTGCTCTAATTGCTTTGTCCAGCATTAGTTGAGTTTTTTTAAATAGTATCCATTTCAAACTTCATTTTACCCTTTCATCAAATAATCTCATCTTTGAAGATGTAAAATTAAGAATATTTTCAAAAAGCAAACAAAAGACTGTTTTGATAGAGCCTATTTTAGTTATCCTCAGTATTTACATATGACACTCTGTTCGACATCATTAAGATGTGATTCCCCACCCCTTTGTTAAAACATTCAATAAGTATTTGGAATAAGGTTGGTGGAGAGTGGGGCGGGGGTGTGGGGCTTATCTCCTAAAACTCCTCTAACTCAAAACAGGCTTATACCATGTACCATGGGTACTCACATTTTCAAAATCATGGAGCGATCAGTTATTGTGAAGATTGTTATGAGCAAGGTCAAATGATGTCATTTGAACAATTAAAATATAAATATGGAATTCCTAACAACAAAATTTTCTGCTACTTTCAAATAAGAGCATATCTAAGCGATAAATTGGGCCCAACTGTTTTAAAGTGTAGTGATTTAGAGGCGTTGATTTGAATAATAAATACAAAGAAATTCACTTCAGCAATGTATCTTGTTCTTCAAAGGGCACCCCCAAACAGTGGGTTCATAAGTCCAGGCAGAGATGGGAATCTGACTTAAATGTAAGAATTAACAAAAAAATTTGGTCTGAATTATATCAGGATAGTATGACCAATACTATCAATGCAAGATATAGATTAGCACAATATAATTTTTTTGTATCAATTTTATCTCATCCCACAGAAATTAAACACAAATCTTTCAGATCAATGTTTCAGATGTGGTGAGGAGGTGGGAACTTTTTTTTAAACATTCAAGCTGGTCGTGTTCTAAAGTAAGATCCTTTTGAGTAGCTTTATGAAATTCTTTAACCCCGATTACAGGAACTCAATTTCCACAAATCCCAGAATTATTCTCATTGGGGAATATTACAGGGATAACACCTAAATTGAAACTGTCCAAATATCAAATAGAATTTGTTAAAATTGCACTGGCAGTGGCCAGGAAATGTATAACTGTTGCATGGAAGTCTGATTCACATCTAGGTATGGTACACTGGAACGCAGAGATACATAATTGTATTCCCCTAGAGAAGATTACCTACAACTTAAGAAAGAAGTATGAAATATTTGGCAACCATGTTTACAAAATTCAGGCATAAATCTTTAGATGAGTTCTTCCCAACCCTCGAGACGAGCATTGATCTTCTCCAAAGAAAATTAAATAGGATATAAATTTGTGATCTGTGGAGTATGTGTCATTTTTCAACCATCCAATGTTTTTTTTTCTTTCTTTGCTATCTCATCTTTTTCTTCCTTTTCAATACTTCTATCCATTCATTTCTTTTTTCTTTGGGGTCCTTGGGAGGGGAGTGGGGGCTGGGTTAATACCATCATGAAGTAAATATTGAATGTAGTTTTGTACTTGCATTTTTAATTTTGTAATTGACTCCTGTCTGGTTAAAAAAAAATTCTAAAATATTTTTTAAAAATGATGTGATTAGCCACAGAAGTCAGGTTTACACCTCCCCCCACCCCCCACAGAGATAACTGCAACCTACGTTCTTCTGCACAAGTTTTTTTTTACATTTAGGTTCTCAGCAATCCGAAACACTTCGATGGGCTCGAAACAAAACAGTTCAGATAACCTGTATCATTGGTGAAGGTGACCAGGGATTTTCATTATGTCAACATTTGTATTTTTAAAAAACAAGAGAGCCCTTAACTCAAAAATAACAATTGCTTTCTGTGCTTGATTGTGTGAGAAAACTAAATTATGAATATTTTTTAAAATAAATTATTATTTTACACAGGGGATAATCATTCAGAAAGTTTACAAAATATGTCCAAATGATTAGACCCCACTTGGAGTATTGTGTTCAGTTCCAGTCGCCTCATTATAGAAAGGATGTCAATGCTTTGGAGGGGTGGAGAGGAAATTTACCAAGTTGTTGCCTGGATCAAAGAACATGTCACATGAAGCCAGGTTGACAGAGCATTTCTCTTTGAATGACAAATGATGGGAAATGACAATAGAGGTGTACAAGATTATGAGGGGCCTAGATAGGGTAGACAATAGCAAGTACCAAAAGATATAAGTTTAAGGTGAATGGAGGAAAGTTTAAGGGAGATGGAGAGACAATTTAAAAAAAAAGATAGTAGTAGGAGCCTGGAATGCATTGGCGAGGGTGGTGCTGGAGGCTGTGTAATGGTTATATTCAAAAGGCTCTTAGACAGGCATAATGATGTAAGAAAAATAGAGGTTTATGAATGAGGTAGGGAAGGATAAGTCTGTTGTGGAATAGGTTTCCAAAGATCAACACAACACCGTGAGCCGAAGGGTCTATACTGCACTATAATGTTCTATAACTGAAGCACACACTTACCCCCAAAACACCAAACCTTTCACAGAAGTCCCATCCACAAAGGAAATCAATCTCATAGTTATGATTAAGAATAACTATAGCATTCTCTTTGCCGTACTTAATGTAATTCTTTTCTTCAGTATAAAGGGTACATTCAGTGCCTGACCACCACTCCAGCAGCCACACCAATTCTGTAATGTAAGAAAAAGCACAAGTTACACTAACTTTTTGCCAAGTCTAACAAGATAATTTGACATTTTCACAATTCTATTGTATTTTTTTTATTGTCACTTGTACAGAGATACAGTAAAATGTTTTGTTTTGCAAGTCCGCTCATACAGCAAATAATTCAATAATAAATAAGTAACAAGGAAGTTGTGTTACAATAAGTCAAAAGGTGCAGGGCAATAAAGATTATAGTTTTTTTTAATGTAAGGCCATGGTCTTTTGCCAGTATGAGATCCAGTTAAGCATCTGATGAGAGAAATGTTAGCGTAGCAGTTAGCACAATGCTAATGAAGCACCAGCAACCCTGATTCAAATCCAGCGCTCCAAGGAAAAGGGAGCAGATTAGCAGAAACTGGAGAAGTCAATGTTAATGCCATCCAGCTAGAGAGTGCCCAAACAGAAAATCAGGTGTTGTTTCTCCAATTTACGGATGGTCTTGGTGGGATAGTACATGAGACCATGGACAGACATGAGTATGGGAAGCATAACTGAAATGGTTGGCCACTGGGAGGACCCTGTCACATGCAAAGGAGCTCTGTCTGTACCAGTGACAGCCCTTATATACTATCTCACCAACACCACCTCTGAATTGGATGAACAACACCTGATTTTCCATCTGGGCACTATCCAGCAAGATGGCTTTAACATCAACTTCTTCCGTTTCTGCTAATCTACTCTCCTTTCTCCCTCCCTTCCCTCAGCTCTTCACCACCTTCCCTCTCTACTCATCTAACCATCCCTCTTTCCCTGCATGCTGCTGTGCCCTCTCTTCCTTCTCCACCTATTACCTCCTGCCTTTGCGACCTTGCTCCTCCCCCCCACATCTCCCCCTTGCTTTTTTATTCAGACATCTGCCGATTTTGTTTCTACGCCTTGAAGGGCTCAAGCTTGAAACATTAGTTAATTGTTTTAAGAATGCTTGCAAGACAGGAACTGATTTTACATCTCATGAAAAGTACAAAAATGTTCAGGTATTTCTCATCTAGATTTGCTTTATGCACGGAAATCTTTATTAATTCATCAGTTTTCCTTGATTATTGAGGCAAAGGCCAGAGACTGAACACTAAATTATTTACATCAGCTTTATCATTTCTAGATTATGCACATCTGGAAATCCAATATTGCTGTCAATTTATTACCTGATGGTGGCAAATGCTGGCAGTTTCACTAGAAAATAAAGACTAATTTTCATTCTGTAATTTTCAACCATATTCACGGACATCTAAACTTTCAATGGAACTTGCTTAATATCACAGCATGTGCATGGATTGCACAGGCTAAAGCGAGTGCACGATGAAATTGAAGTCTATGGCTTTCTACTCTATTAATGTTATAATCAACTTGTCACATCATTAAAATTCACAAGAATAAGTAAACCAAACTTTAATGCCCTCTTCCAGAGGGCAATGCCAGTACTCAGTCAACTCTGTTCCATGGGTTCTGAACCATCCCAACCAATGTTACGAGAAGATGTCACCAGACAGAAGAGTCAAAGATGTACTCCTCAGACAAATATGTAACATCTCTGCCAAACTTTATGGATGTCTGCCCCACCAATGCTTAAAATGGAGAAGGAGCATTTAGAATGGTATTGAGAATAGAGGACTGAGAATACACAGACCTTCTTCATGTTTGGGTGAAAACAAAAAGCATTTTATCATCACAAAAACGATCCGCCTTCAAACACCATCAGGAATCTCTTGCCCATGGAGGAAGAGTCTCCAGTTCCCACATTGATCTCATAAGTCATCTCAATCCACAAAACTGGAATGGAACAAAGCCATCCAAGGAAAAAGAGTAACATCAAGGCACGGAAGTAAACATTCTGCTGAAAGTATTATAAAGGAATAGAGAGTTTCACAACAAAATTTATATCTGGTGATTAATTTGTCAAATATTGTTGCAGCAAAATTAACTTTGGCAATCAGAATCTGTAAGTTCCTTTATTTTAATTTCAAAAACTTTATTCACATTAAAATGATACACAAAAAGTGGTGCAGTCTTTTCACATTCTTAGTGCCATATTCATAAATACATTTGGTCTCCATACATTGTAGTGCTAACTCTTTTTTTAAACCTTGAAGCACCACTGCCACAAATGGGGTCCCTGCAATTAGTCAGCCCTCTGTTGTCTGAAGGTCTTTCCCATCAGTATCAGCCCCTCAGTAAAGGAAAAGACCCGAAACTGTGGTTTTTCCATACACAACTGTTGCATTGGCTGAACCAAGTTTCAATGCATCCCTCGCATACCAGTCCGCAACATTCTCTCACAGACATCTCACAGCGATGGAAGACCAGTATTTTTTGGGCAGACTAAATAGCACTTTTCACCAAGTTTATAATCTTCCAACTGCACTAGATGTCTGTCTCTACACAAGTCCATAGGAACAGTCTGTCAATCAGAGAGTCCTTGGCTATGTTGCTGCTGGGGATGAACCTGGACAAGGATCATTCATCCTTCTCCACAGACTCTTAACAAATGCAGTCTCAAAAGAGCTAGGTAATTGTCTCCATCCACTGCAGTTATCTCGAAGGCAACATTAAAGAAACAATATTTTGCTCCACAGTTTTAAATTTGTGAGCAAACATTTCACGGGTGATTAAAGTGTACACTCCCCTCCAGATTTTATTCAAGGGTATTTGTGCACATTTTAGTTTGATCGTGCAGAAATTACAGCACTTTTTATTCATAGTCCTCTCATTCCTAGGCATCATAATATTTAGGACATAGCAATGGTATATATTATTAAAATCATTGTGTTTAGTACTTTGTTGCATATTCCTTGCATGTAATGACTGCTTGAAGTTTGCAATTCATATACATCACCAGGCCTGTTCTGCCAGGCCTCTACTGAAGCCATCTTCAGCTCCTGTTTACTTCAGGGGCTTGTTCCCTTAAGCTTTCTCTTCTCTGTCCTACTGCATTCCTCAGCTAGAGGGACTCAGCAGCTAAGGCAGCATCCATGGATAGAAATGGACAGTCAATGTTTCAGGTCTGGATCCTTTATTAGGACTAAATAATGATGATACATAGTATATCAAAAGAGGGGGTAGTTGGGAAAGGGCTGAGAGGTGATAGGACATTGGACAGAGGTAGGCAAGGCCATTGGGGTGAGGGAGGGGTAGGTTAGAGAGAAAACTAACAGAAGTAGGTAAATAGATAGAAACTGAAACCAGCCAAAAGTGAGGGTTACCCAAAATTGTGGAAAAACAAATCAAAGTTCAAATTTTAATTGAAGGGCTTATTTTCATCTCAAATAACTAACTACCATGAAATAACATAATTTTCTCATCTCCTCTTTAGGAGTAAGTATGGCTTAGTTTACTCCAATTTTCTGGATTCTGAGGAGACTGCTGAGGCCAATGTGGGAACCACAGGCTCATGACCCAAGTTATGCACTGCTTGCACAGCACTTCTGTGCTCTTGGTGGATGGACCAAAGGTTTTCAATAGCAGCTCAAATGATTCTTTACACATTAAATAATCATGAACTTGGGATTCCCAGGTCAATGGGAATGTTGTATTTCTTTTAGAAGTTCTGGCATCGAGCACACAAATAACATGTTCACTAATGTAACCAAAGCCTAAATGTTGGGCCCACTGGTCTGGAAGAAAGCAATATTGGTTCACTTATCATTACACTGAATTTGGATAATGTAGTAGTGCTAACATTTCAGTGTCATGACATACCTGCTCCAGTAGTCCAAGTCTCAGAAACATATACTGTGCTGTAGGTGGGGATGGGGTGGGGAATAGGAGTTCAATGTTGCCTGGTGGACCAAAGCCTTTGCAACTTCAAACACACCCACTATTACTCAAGGACTCTATTGGGAAGTAGTTCACTATTTCATGGAGAGAGCATCCATCTTTCTTGAATTATGAATTGGAATTCAGTCAAATTCAGAATCTTCTTTGGCTTGGCTTCGCGGACGAAGATTTATGGAGGGGGTAAATGTCCACGTCAGCTGCAGGCTCGTTTGTGGCTGACAAGTCCGATGCGGGACAGGCAGACACGGTTGCAGCGGTTGCAGGGGAAAATTGGTTGGTTGGGGTTGGGTGTTGGGTTTTTCCTCCTTTGTCTTTTGTCAGTGAGGTGGGCTCTGTGGTCTTCTTCAAAGGAGGTTGCCGCCCGCCAGACTGTGAGGCGCCAAGATTCAAGGTTTGAGGCGATATTGGCCCACTGGCGGTGGTCAATGTGGCAGGCACCAAGAGATTTCTTTAGGCAGTCCTTGTACCTCTTCTTTGGTGCACCTCTGTCACGGAGAGCTCGCCATATAACACGATCTTGGGAAGGCGATGGTCCTCCATTCTGGAGACGTGACCCACCCAGCGCAGTTGGATCTACAGCAGCGTGGATTCGATGCTGTCGGCCTCTGCCATCACGAGTACTTCGATGTTAGGGATGAAGTCGCTCCAATGAATGTTGAGGATGAAGCGGAGACAACGCTGGTGGAAGCGTTCTAGGAGCCGTAGGTGATGCCGGTAGAGGACCCATGATTCGGAGCCGAACAGGAGTGTGGATATGACAACGGCTCTGTATACGCTCATCTTTGTGAGGTTTTTCAGTTGGTTGTTTTTCCAGACTCATTTGTGTAGTCTTCCAAAGGCGCTATTTGCCTTGGCGAGTCTGTTGCCTATCTCGTTGTCGATCCTTGCATCTGATGAAATGGTGCAGCCGAGATAGGTAAACTGGTTGACCGTTTTGAGTTTTGTGTGCCTGATGGAGATGTGGGGGGGCTGGTAGTCATGGTGGGGAACTGGCTGATGGAGGACCTCAGTTTTATTCAGGCTGACTTCCAGGCCAAACATTTTGGCAGTTTCCGCAAAACAGGACGTCAAGCACTGAAGAGCTGGCTCTGAATGGGCAACTAAAGTGGCATCGTCTGCAAAGAGTAGTTCACGGACAAGTTGCTCTTGTGTCTTGGTGTGAGCTTGCAGGCGCCTCAGATTGAAGAGACTGCCATCCGTGCGGTACCGGATGTAAACAGCGTCTTCACTGTTGAGGTCTTTCATGGCTTGGTTCAGCATCATGCTGAAGAAGATTGAAAAGAGGGTTGGTGCGAGATCGCAGCCTTGCTTCACGCCATTGTTAATGGAGAAGGGTTCAGAGAGCTCATTGCTGTATCTGACCCGACCTTGTTGGTTTTCGTGCAGTTGGATAACCATGTTGAGGAACTTTGGGGGGCATCCGATGCGCTCTAGTATTTGCCAAAGCCCTTTCCTAGTCACGGTGTCAAAGGCTTTGGTGAGGTCAACAAAGGTGATGTAGAGTCCTTTGTTTTGTGCTCTGCACTTTTCTTGGAGCTGTCTGAGGGCAAAGACCATGTCAGTAGTTCCTCTGTTTGCGCGAAAGCCGCACTGTGATTCTGGGAGAACATTCTCGGCGACACTAGGTATTATTCTATTTAGGAGAATCCTAGCGAAGATTTTGCCTGCAATGGAGAGCAGCGTGATTCCCCTGTAGTTTGAGCCGTCTGATTTCTCGCCTTTGTTTTTGTACAGGGTGATGATGATGGCATCACGAAGGTCCTGAGGCAGTTTTCCTTGGTCCCAACAAAGCCATGAGGAATATTATGTCTGACAATAGACTTAAAATTAGATACAAGCTATGTACAACATGACTTTTCAAGCAACAACAATTTTGTCAGTTTAATTCTTCAACTTGGGTATCGCACCTGACCCAGACACTAGAACAACCATTCTCAACCTAGACCATATGGCATGTGGATAGTCACTGCACATATAGTCACTTAACCCTAATCCTAAAATTTAAACCCAAATTTAATTGGTGCTATTGGCTGAAATCTTTAGTATTTCTTTTGGGTTTTTTTTAATGTAGTTGATAGGAGAGAAGCATGGGAAAACAATAACTAAACTTGACTATTTCACACAGAAGGAGGCCAAAAAATTTGAGCATAAACCTAATGGGACCAGACCCAAAAAGGTTGAGAATGGCTTGGGTAAACGGACCATTGCTGTGCTGCATTTGTTCTGTGCAATGTACATTCTCTGTTCAGTCTGTAGCATAATGCAAATCTCAACAAAAACTTCTTTGAATGAAGTGCAGAATTCCTTTCCAATCTTTTTTTTTTATTTTTTAGTTTTCACACCATAAATCACAATAGCCATGATATACACTTTTTCTTTTTCACACATTTACAGTGACTTTTTCTCCCCCCCCCTCCCTCCTCCCAAGCCACCCCCCCCACCCCCCCCCTCTCATCCATTTTAGGTATACAATCTAGGTTGCATTAATTCAGTCAGACAATGTTGTCATTCAACAAAAATACACCAGAAATTCCACAGAGTCCATTCTTTTCTTTCCTTCTCCTTCCATCAACTTAGGTAATGTTTGTCCCCGGGAGGTTTTTGCTATTGTATTTAATGTAAGGCTCCCATACTTGTTCGAATATTTCAATATTATTTCTTAAACTATATGTTATTTTTTCTAATGGAATACATTTATTCATTTCTATATACCATTGTTGTATTTTCAAATTATCTTCCAATTTCCAGGTTGACATAATACATTTTTTTGCTACGGCTAGGGCTATCTTAACAAATCTTTTTTGTGCATCTTCCAAGTCAATTCCAAATTCTTTATTTTTTATGTTACTTAGGAGAAAGATCTCTGGATTCTTTGGTATATTGTTTTCTGTTATTTTATTTAATATCTGATTGAGATCATCCCAAAATTTTTCTACTCTCTCACATGTCCAGATTGCATGAATTGTTGTTCCCCTTTCTTTTTTACATCGAAAACATCTATCAGATACTGTTGGGTCCCATTTATTTAACTTTTGCGGTGTAATGTATAGTCTGTGTAACCAATTATATTGTATCATACGCAGCCTCGTATTTATTGTATTTCTCATCGTTCCAGAACATAATTTCTCCCATGTTTCCTTTTTTATCTTTATATTTAAATCTTGTTCCCATTTTTGTTTAGTTTTACCATTTGTTTCCTCATTCTCCTTTTCTTGCAGTTTGATATACATATTTGTTATAAATCTTTTGATTAACATTGTATCTGTAATCACATATTCAAGGTTACTTCCCTCTGGTAAACTCAAATTGCTTCCTAATTTATCTTTCAAGTAGGATCTCAGTTGGTAATATGCCAGCGCTGTATCTCCAGTTATATTGTACTTATCTCTCATTTGTTCAAAGGATAAGAATCTACTTCCTGAAAAACAATTTTCTATTCTTTTAATCCCTTTTTTTTCCCATTTTCTAAAGGAAAGGTTGTCTATTGTAAAAGGGAGTAGCTTATTTTGCGTCAATATTAGCTTTGGTAATTGATAATTTGTTTTATTTCTTTCTACATGAATCTTCTTCCATATATTGAGGAGATGGTGTAATACTGGAGAAGTTCTATGTTGTACCAATTTTTCGTCCGATTTATATAATGTGTGTTCAGGTATCTTTTCCCCTATTTTATCTAATTCTAATCTCGTCCAGTCTGGTTTTTCCCTTGTTTGATAAAAATCTGATAGGTACCTTAATTGTGCGGCTCTATAATAATTTTTGAAGTTTGGCAATTGTAAGCCTCCTTGTTTATACCATTCTGTTAATTTATCTAGTGCTATCCTCGGTTTCCCCCCTTTCCATAAAAATTTCCTTATTATTTTCTTTAACTCTTTGAAGAATTTTTCTGTCAGTTGTATTGGCAATGCCTGAAATAAGTATAGTATCCTTGGAAAAATGTTCATTTTAATACAGTTTATCCTTCCTATCAGTGTTAGTGGTAGCTCTTTCCAATGCTCTAAATCGTCCTGTAATTTTTTCATTAGTGGATTGTAATTGAGTTTATATAATTGGCCTAGATTTTTGTTTATTTGTACAACTAGGTATCTTATTGCCTGCGTTTGCCATCTGAATGGGGATTCCTTCTTAAATTTTGAGAAATCCGCGTTATTCATAGGCATTGCTTCACTTTTATTTACGTTTATCTTGTATCCCGACACTTCTCCATATTCCTTCAATTTCTTATATAGTTCTTTTATTGATAGTTCTGGTTCTGTTAAGTACACTATCACATCATCCGCAAATAGACTGATTTTATATTCCCTGTCTTTTATTTTTATTCCTTTTATATTATTATCTATTCTTATCGATTCTGCAAGTGGTTCTATAGCTAGCGCAAACAACAATGGTGATAGTGGGCATCCCTGCCGCGTTGACCTGCTTAAGTTAAATTGCTTTGATACATGTCCATTTACTGTCACTTTCGCTAACGGTCCCTTATATAATGCTTTAATCCAATTAATATACTTCTCCGGTAGACTGAATTTTTGCAATACTTTGAACAAAAAATTCCATTCTACTCTGTCGAAGGCCTTCTCTGCGTCTAAAGCAACTGCTACTGCAGGTGCTTTATTTCCTTCTACTGCATGAATTAAGTTAATAAATTTACAAATATTGTCTGTTGTGCGTCTTTTTTTGATAAATCCAGTTTGGTCTAAATTTACCATTTTCGGTACCTGTTCTGCTAATCTGTTTGCTAATAGTTTAGCTATTATCTTATAATCTGTGTTTAGCAAAGATATTCGTCTATATGACGCTGGTGAGAGTGGATCTTTCCCTTGTTTTAGTATCACTGTAATTATTGCTGTTTTACATGAATCTGGTAAGTTTTGTGTCTCATCAATCTGGTTGATTACATCCAGGAGGGGCGGTATTAATAGATCTTTAAATATTTTGTAGAATTCTATTGGGAGTCCATCCTCTCCTGGTGTCTTATTATTTGGTAATTTTTTTATTATCTCTTGTATTTCTACTGTTCCAAATGGTTCTGTTAATTTATTTTGTTCCTCTATTTGTAGTTTTGGTACTTCAATTTTAGTCAAAAATTCATCTATTTTCCCTTCTTTCCCTTCGTTTTCAGTTCGGTATAATTATTCATAGAATTCTCTGAAGTTTTCCTTAATTTCTTTTGGATTATATGTAATTTGTTTGTCTTTTTTCCTTGTTGCCAATGCCATTTTCTTAGTTTGCTCTGTCTTAAGCTGCCATGCTAAGATTTTGTGTGTTTTTTCACCTAGTTCATAATATTTCTGTTTTGTCTTCATTATATTCTTCTCCACCTTATATGTTTGTAATGTTTCATATTTTATTTTTTTATCCGCCAATTCTCTTCTTTTGGTTGTATCTTCCTTTATTGCTAATTTTTTTTCTATGTTTACTATTTCCCTTTCCAACTGCTCTGTTTCCTGATTATAGTCCTTCTTCATCTTGGTTGCATAACTTATTATTTGTCCTCTAATGAATGCTTTCATTGCGTCCCATAGTATAAACTTATCTTCCACTGATTCCGTATTTACTTCAAAGTACATTTTTAATTGTTTTTCAATAAAGTCTCTAAAATCCTGTCTTTTAAGTAGCATGGGGTTTAATCTCCATCTATACATTCTTGGAGGGATGTCCTCTAGCTTTACTGTCAGTATTAAGGGTGAATGGTCCGATAGCATTCTCGCTTTATATTCTGTTTTTCTTACTCTATCCTGCATACTAGCTGATAACAAAAATAGGTCTATTTTTGAGTATGTTTTATGTCTAGTCGAGTAGTATCAGTATTCCTTTTCTTTTGGGTTTTGTTTCCTCCATATGTCCACAAGTTTCATTTCTTGCATTGATTTAATTATAAATTTGGTTACTTTGTTCTTCCTGTTAATTTTTTTCCCCGTTTTATCCATATTTGGATCCAAATTCAGATTGAAATCCCCTCCTATTAGTATGTTCCCCTGCGTATTAGCTACCTTCAAAAAGATATCTTGCATAAACTTTTGATCTTCTTCGTTAGGTGAATATATATTAAGTAGATTCCAAAGCTCCGAATATATCTGACATTTTATCATAACATATCTCCCTGCTGGATCTATTATTTCCTCTTCTATTTTAAATGGCACATTTTTGCTAATTAATATAGCCACTCCTCTTGCTTTTGAATTATACGATGCTGCTGTTACATGTCCTACCCAATCTCTCTTTAATTTCTTGTGCTCCAATCAGTTAAGTGTGTTTCTTGGACAAATGCTATATCTATTTTTTCCTTTTTCAGTAAATTTAGTAGTTTCTTCCTTTTAATTTGGTTATGTATTCCATTAATATTTAAAGTCATATAGTTCAGCGGAGCCATTTTATATTTTGTTTATCTTCTCTTTCCGTTTTTCCATCATTACCTTTCCTCCTTTTCCATTTCTGTTTTCTTATTTTCAACTCTTTACCAGACAACATTCCTACAACATCCAACATTTTCCTTATTCTCCTATTTCTATCTTCTTTATCCCCAATCTCCCCTTCCCCTCCTGAGTTGTCCTTTATCCCTTGTCGGACAACCACATCTCCCCTCTCCATTTGGATTTGCGAATCCACTCGCAAGCGTCAACTGATTTTGCAGTGACCGCTCTTTTCCCCCACCCAACCCCCCCAGAAAAGATTTCACTTTTCATATGTCACAAAGGTCACTCTTTTAATTCCCTCCTTATTCTCTCTATTCCATTACCTTCCCTTATTAATTCTTGTCTATACTATCTATGTTTTCCTCTAATTACAGATACTTTCACGTATGCCCATCGTGGTCATTTTTACCCTCATTACCTGTCTTCATCCCTCAGTCTATTTTTGTCTTTACCACATACATATCAATCGTGATCATTTTTACTCTCATTACCCGTCTTCATCCCTCAGTCTATTTTTGTAATTGTTCTGCAAATTTTCGTGCTTCTTCTGGATCCGAGAACAGTCTGTTTTGTTGTCCTGGAATAAATATTTTCAATACCGCAGGATGCTTCAGTGTAAATTTATACCCTTTCTTCCATAAAATCGCCTTTGCTGTATTGAACTCTTTTCTCTTCTTTAGGAGTTCAAAACTTATATCTGGATAAATAAAGATTTTTTGCCCTTTATACTCCAGTGGTTTGTTGCCCTCTCTTACTTTTTCCATTGTCTTCTCCAGTACCTTTTCTCTTGTAGTATATCTTAGGAATTTTACTACAATAGATCTTGCTTTTTGTTGTGGTTGTGGTTTAGGGGCCAATGCTCTATGTGCCCTTTCTATTTCCATTTCTTGCTGTAGTTCTGGACATCCTAGGGTCTTAGGGATCCACTCTTTTATAAACTCCCTCATATTCTTGCCTTCTTCATCTTCCTTAAGGCCCACTATCTTTATGTTATTTCTTCTGTTATAATTTTCCATTATATCTATTTTTTGAGCTAGTAGTTCTTGTGTCTCTTTAGTTTTTTTATTAGATTCCTCCAATTTCTTTTTTAAGTTTTCTACCTCCATTTCTGCTGCTATTGCCCGTTCTTCCATCTTGTCCATTTTTTTCCCCATTTCTGTTAAGGTCATATCTATTTTATTCACTTTCTCTTCTGTGTTGTTTATTCTTCTTCTTAAATCATTGAATTCCTGTGTTTGCCATTCTTTAAATGATTCCATGTATCCTCTAACAAGAGCAAGTATATCCTTTACCTTGCCTTTTCCTTTATCTATTTCACTGTATTCTTCCTCTTCTTCTTCCTCTGGGTTGGCCATCTGTTGTTTCTTTGTTGCCCTTTCCTTCTCTTCTTTCTTGTTTTCATTGTTTTCTGTGGTCTCTTCTTGCTGCAGGTGTTCTGCAGCTGTCGTTGCCGGCTGTGGAGATCGACTCCCCAGCTGGTCCCCCCTCCCGTCGGTGTGTTTTTTTTCATGCGCATGCGCGGTTGCGCACTTTTACTCGGCTCTGTGAGCCACTGATGTAGTTCTTTTTCTACCGACCTGAGGTAGTGGGCTCCTCTCTCCACAGCGGGCCTCTTCGGACAGGTAAGGCCTTCACCTTTTTCCTCCGTTGTCTTCTCTTCCTCTCTTCTTACCGTTGATTTTGATTTTTCTTCTTTTGTCTCCATCTTCTTTCCACCTTTATACTCACTTTTCTTTAACTTGTATTTCTGTGCCTTTGTATTTTCTCTTGTTTTTCCCGACTTTTCTGGAGAGGGCTGGAGTTCACCGTCCGGCCACTACTCCATCACGTGACTCCTCATTCCTTTCCAATCTTGAAGAATTTTTAGTGCTCACTCTTATTCCCCTGCCACATTCCGACCACAATTCCCCCAACTTAATTATGTAAATGTTTCCTTCACCGTGATAAAAAAATCAAATTTACAAATATATTCCTTCATCTTAAACAGTCCTCTAAATGGAAACAATTTGCAGTCCAAAATTAGGATGTCAAATTATCAAGGAAATAACAACGACTCATACATTTGATAATGGATGCAGCATGATAATGCTGAGTTTCTCCAGCATGCTTGTGTATTGCATTCATAGATTTGAATATAATTTAAAAAATTTCTGGACAAATTATTCTAAACATTGCATTTTTTATGTACTGCAATAAGCACGCCAACTGACAAAACAAGAATGTAAATTAAGAATAAATTCCACTTTTTAAACAGCAAATCCATGTGCCATGGTGGTTGGGGGAGCATAGCAAAGGAGCTATGGTTAAAAGACCATTCACTGCATATGCTTGCACACAAAGTTATCTCTCTTCCACCTCATCAAACCTGTCTGTAGCAGAGAATTCCACAAGCTCAAAACTTTGAACACATTTCTCTTCATTTCAGCCCAAAACATCTTAACTAGTTTCCTGAGACTATAATCCCTTGTTCTGCCCCTCTTTGCTCCCTCAGGAAAACATCTTTACCATATCTAATCTGCCAAGTCCCATTAGAACTTTTCAGTTTTCAATTAAATCACATCTGCTCAACATAATCTGTTTTTAAATGACAATCCAACCATCTCAACAATCAATCTGGTAAACACTCACTGTTCTCCCTTTATTGCAAGTATATAAGAGTCAGAAGGTTGTACAGCATAGACACAAGCCCTTTAACCCAATTTATCCATGCCAACAAAATTGCTCATCTGACCTTATTCCACTTGCCTCATGTCCTTCTAACCCAGTGGTTCTGAACCTTTTTCTTTCTACTCACATATCACCTTAAGTAATCCTTATGCCAAAAGTGCTCTGTGATCAGTAAGGGATTACTTAAGGTGGTATTTAAGTGGGAAGGGACAGTTGAGAATCACTACTCTAGACTCAATTGTTATTGAAATATTTTGCTTGAGAAAAATTGTCATTGGTCCATTTTCTTTGGAGTTATGAAACTGTGCACATAATGAGTCAATTAAGTACAATTAAAACAGTGGTTTTCAAACTTCTTTCTTTCCACCCACATACCACTTAAGCAACCCCTTACTAATCACAGAGCACCTATGGCATAGGGATTACTTAAAGTGGTATGTGAGTGGAAAGAAAAAAGTTGAGAACCACTGTTCTAACCCTTTCCCATCCATGTCAGTGTGTATCCACTTCTACCATTTCCTCTGGCAGCTCATTCCACATACACAATACTGGTTGACAATGCTGTCTCTCAGATTCCCTTTAAATCTTTTCCCATTACCTTAAATTTGCACTCTTAGTTTTAGACACCACTGACCCAGGGAAAAGACCAACTATTCATCTTATCTATCCACATCATATTTTTATAATAGCTCTACAAAACCACCCCTCAGCTTTCAAAGCTCCAGGGAAAGAGGTAGCCTCACTCGCCTCTCTTTTATACAAGCACCAAACAACCTCAAGATTTTTTATTTAATCAGCCTTTCCAGTTTAATATCATCTTTCCTTTAGTAAATCAATCAGAACTGCACACCGTACTCCAAATATGACCTTACCAATGTATTGTACAACAGTAGCACTACATCCATTTCCTGTACACTGTCCCTTGACCTATGAAGGCAAGAAATCTAAATGCTTTATTCACCACCCTAACCATGGTCACTTTCATGGAATAATGTACGTACTCTGAAGCCTCTGTTTGACAACTCTCTTCAGGGATCTACTACTTACTGCGCTAATCCTGCCCTGTTTGAGTTGCCAAAATTCACATTTCATACTTATCTGAATTTAAACTTCATCTGGCATTTGAGACAATTGAACAAGTGCCAGTTGTAATCTTAGCTAACCTTCTTCCTCAATGTCCATCATACCACTAATTTCATCCTACATTCTCAACCAAATTGTGAATATAAATGATGAACAGTAGACTGGGTACATATTCCTGTGGTACACAACTTGTCACAGGACTCCAGTCTTTAAAAACCCTCCACCACCATAGACTGTCTCCTACTATCAAGTCAATTTTTGCAATTAATTGTCTACTTCTCCTTGAATTACTCTTGATTTAACTTTCTGGACAAGTCTACCATGCAGATCCTTGTCAAACGCCTTGCTAAAATCCATGCACACGTAAACCACTCTGCCCTCAATCTTCTTTGGAAACTCTTAAAAAGCCTCAATCGAATTCATGAGGCACGGTTTCCCACACACATGCTGACTATCCCTGATCAATTCTTGCTTTGCGAAATGCACATAGAATACATTCAGTGTCTCAATGCCTCTGATAACTTACCCAGCATAAAGTCATATAGTATGTAAAAAGGCCTTTCTGTCTAGCTTTTTCTCTCTGCATTGCAGTTTGTTTAAATTTTTGTATTTGTTTACATGTGCATATCTTCTTCAGTACAGTTTTTTGTACTGCAAATAAATGCTAATTCTGCCTCTCACACAGAAAAAAATAATCTTAGGGTTGTATATGATGTCATGTATGTACTCTAACAATAAATCTAAATTTTCAAATCTCAACTTGGAAGTTGGGGGGGCGTGGCAAGATGGCATAGAATCTAGACGTGTAATCTCGACCTCTCTGGCCGGACTTTTAAGTACCCGTTTTTAACTCTTTGTTTTCAAGTTTAAACTTTTTAAATTTTAGTCTAAAGTATTAAGGATCTGTTATGGCCATTAATGGTAAAAAGATTAAACCTCAAGTGCAGAAGAAACTACATTTTCGGAGTGTTGAAGATTTAGGGCCTAAACAGCTTGTTACAGCCTCAGGTTTAATTTCTTCAGTGCCTAAACCACAAAGATTGCCTGTGGGAGCTGTAAAAAAAATGACTACTACTTACCAAGAGAAGGACATCGCTGGCATTACCCGTTCTCAGGAGGAAGGTGCGTGTGCCCACGAAGAGGATCCTGATTCTGGCAACCTGCCGACTTTAACAGAGGGAGCACACAGGAAGACGACGCCATTGTCTGAAACAACTCAGGCCTGAAGAGATCGATCTAATTCGTGAGTTCTTGAAACAACAGCGAGTTGCGGGGGGGAGACCAGCGTCGACCCCTAAGGTAGTCGGGGTGCCATCTGGGAGTCCAGACCCGCAGTAGAACCGTTAAACTGCCTGTTGCTGAGATGCAGCAGGAGCTGCAGTTACCTGGTTCTGCCACTACGTTAGAGAAAGCAGGGCTGAGCTTTTCTGAGCAACAATATAAGCTGTTAAATGCTGTCATTCAGCCTACAATGCAAGAGCTGGCTCAAATGAATGTTAGTATAAGGTCAGAATTCACTACAGTTAAGGAACGTGTGGAAGCATCTTGTGAAGATTTTTTAAAATTTCAGTCTGCTTTTTTGGAATGTAAACAGCAAGTGGTCTCTAATACAGAAAAAGTGTTGAAGGTTGAAAAATCCGTTATAGAATTGTGAGAATGTGAGAAGGAGTTAGAAAGGAAAATAGACTATTGGGAGAATCAAAGTAGAAGGAATAATGTGAAAATTGTTGGTTTGGCAGAAGGTATGGAAGGACAAGATCTTCTTCATTTTTTTAAAGAATGGATTCCACAAGTATTGGGGCAAGAATTTTTCTCTGGAGGCTTGGTATTGGAAAGAGCTCATAGAGCTTTAAGAAGAACACCTCTTATTATCATTATCATTCCTGTGATAATTCGATGTTTGAACTATTTGGACATAGAAGCAATACTTCATCTAGCAGTGCAAAATGTGAGACAACGACAGGCTCCGTTATTGATTCAGAATAGTAGTTTTTATAAATCCAGATTTGAGTCAAGTGGTTATTCAGCGTCAGCGTCGATTTAATCCAGTTAAAGAAGTTCTGTGGCGTAAAGGCTGTAAGTCTACTTTTCACTATCCGGCAGTGTTGAAGGTGTTCTATGGAGAATTTCAATCTCGGTTTTTTGAGAATGACCGTGAAGCAATGATTTTTGCTGACTCATTGCCAGATGTAAGAGGACAAAGACGTAGTCCACCATTGTCTCCTAAAGAAAGATCTGGTTGTTCTGGAAAGGGCAGAAATGGGAGAAATGGGAATGGAAAGAGTCCAACTTCTCTGGAAATGGGGTCTCCGAGTTTGGAATCTCTTGGATGAATAGAAGAACTTACTTATTCTTACTTTATTTTATATGTCATTATGATTTTTTTTTTAATTTTTTTTCACACCATAAACCACATTAACCATGATGCATACTTTTTCCTTTTCAAATATATACAGTGCCATTTTCTCCCCCCCCCCCTCCCATCCCACCCTCCCTACCTCCCCCCTCCCATCCATTTAAAGTACAAAATCTAGGATACATTAAACCAGTCAAACAATGTTGTCATTCAATAAAAATAAACAAGAAATTCCACTGAGTCAATTCTTTTCATTTCCTTCTCCTTTCGTTAATTTAGGTAGTGAATGTCCCTGGTAGGTTTTCGCTATTGTGTTTCATGTAAGGCTCCCATATTTGTTCAAATATTTCAATATTATTTCATAAACTATATGTTTTTTTTCGAATGGAATACATTTATTCATTTCTATATACCATTGTTGTATTTTCAAATTATCTTCCGATTTCCAGGTTGACATAATACATTTTTTTGCTACGGCTAGAGCTATCTTAACAAATCTTTTTTGTGCATCCTCCAAATCAATTCCAAATTCTTTGTTTTTTATGTTACTTAGGAGGAAGATCTCTGGATTCTTTGGTATATTGTATCCTGTAATTTTATTTAATATTTGGTTTAGATCTTCCCAAAATTTTTCTACTTTCTCACATGTCCAGATTTCATGAATTGTTGTTCCCATTTCTTTTTTACATCGAAAACATCTATCAGATACTGTTGGGTCCCATTTATTTAACTTTTGAGGTGTAATGTATAGCCTGTGTATCCAGTTATATTGTATCATACGTAACCTCGTATTTATTGTATTTCTCATCGTTCCAGAACATAACTACTCCCATGTTTCCTTTTTTATCTTTATATTTAAATCTTGTTCCCATTTTTGTTTAGTTTTACCATTTGTTTCCTCATTCTCCTTTTCTTGCAGTTTAATATACATATTTGTTATAAATCTTTTGATTATCATTGTATCTGTAATCACATATTCAAAGTTACTTCCCTCTGGTAAACTCAGACTGCTTCCTAATTTGTCCTTCAAGTAGGATCTCAATTGGTAATATGCCAGCACTGTATCTTGAGTTATATTGTATTTATCTTTCATTTGTTCAAAGGATAATAATCTATTTCCTGAAAAACAATTTTCTATTCTTTTGATCCCTTTTTTCTCCCATTCTCTAAAGGAAAGGTTATCTATTGTAAAAGGGAGTAACTTGTTTTGCGTCAATGTTAGTTTTGGTAATTGATAACTTGTTTTATTTCTTTCTACATGAATCTTCTTCCAAATATTGAGTAGATGATGTAATACTGGAGAACTTCTATATTGTACCAATTTTTCATCCCATTTATATAATATGTGTTCAGGTATCTTTTCCCCTATTTTATCTAATTCTAATCTAGTCCAATCTGGCTTTTCCCTTGTTTGATAAAAATCTGATAGGTATCTTAATTGTGCGGCTCAATAATAATTTTTAAAGTTTGGCAGTTGTAAGCCTCCTTGTTTATACCATTCTGTTAATTTATCTAGTGCTATCCTCGGTTTCCCCCCTTTCCATAAAAATTTCCTTATTATTTTCTTTAACTCCTTGAAGAATTTCTCTGTCAGGTGTATTGGCAATGCCTGAAATAGGTATAATATCCTTGGAAAAATGTTCATTTTAATACAGTTTATCCTTCCTATTAGTGTTAGTGGTAAATCTTTCCAATGCTCTAAATCGTCCTGTAATTTTTTCATTAGTGGATAATAATTGAGTTTATATAGTTGGCCGAGGTTTTTATTTATTTGTATACCTAGGTATCTTATTGCTTGCATTTGCCATCTGAATGGTGATTCCTTCTTAAATTTTGAGAATTCCGCATTATTCATAGGCATTGCTTCACTTTTATTTACGTTTATCTTGTAACCCGACACTTCTCCATATTCCTTCAATTTCTTATATAATTCTTTTATTGATAGTTCTGGTTCTGTTAAGTATACTATAACATCATCTGCAAATAAACTGATTTTATATTCCTTGTCTTTTATTTTTATCCCTTTTATATTATTTTCTGTTCTTATCAATTCTGCTAGTGGTTCTATAGCTAACGCGAACAATAAAGGTGATAGTGGGCATCCCTGCCGTGTTGACCTGCTTAAGTTAAATTGCTTTGATACATCTCCATTTACTGTCACTTTCGCCAATGGACCCTTATATAATGCTTTAATCCAATTAATATACTTCTCTGGTAAACTGAATTTTTGCAATACTTTGAATAAATAATTCCATTCTACTCTGTCGAAGGCCTTCTCTGCGTCTAAAGCAACTGCTACTGTTGGCGCTTTACTCCCTTCTACTGCATGAATTAAGTTAATAAATTTACAAATATTGTCTGTTGTGCGTCTTTTTTTAATAAATCCAGTTTGGTCTAGATTTACCATTTTTGGTACACACTCTGCTAATCTGTTTGCTAATAGTTTAGCTATTATCTTATAATCTGTGTTAAGTAAAGATATTGGTCTATATGACGCTGGTGCGAGTGGATCTTTCCCTTGCTCTAGTATTACTGTAATTATTGCTGTTTTACATGAATCTGGTAAGCTTTGTGTTTTATCAATCTGGTTGATTACTTCCACGAGGGGAGGAATTAATAAATCTTTAAATGTTTTGTAGAATTCTATTGGGAATCCATCCTCTCCTGGTGTCTTATTATTTGGTAATTTTTTTATTATCTCTTGTATTTCTACTATTCCAAATGGTTCTGTTAATTTATTTTGTTCCTCTATTTGTAGTTTTGGTAGTTCAATTTTAGTTAGAAATTCATCTATTTTCCCTTCTTTCCCTTCGTTTTCAGTTTGGTATAATTGTTTTCCTTGATCTCTTTTGGATTATATGTGATTTGTTTGTCTTTTTTCCTTGATGCCAATACCATTTTCTTAGCTTGTTCTGTCTTAAGCTGCCATGCTAGAATTTTGTGCGTTTTTCCCATAGTTCATAATATTTCTGTTTTGTCTTCATTATATTCTTCTCCACCTTATATGTTTGTAGTGTTTCATATTTTATTTTTTTATCTGCCAATTCTCTTTTAGTTGTATCTTCCTTCATTGCTAATTCTTTTTCTATATTTACTATTTCCCTTTCCAACTGCTCTGTTTCCTGATTATAGTCCTTATTTATCTTGGTTACATAACTTATTATTTGCCCTCTAATGAACGCTTTCATTGCATCCCATAGTATAAACTTATCTTTCACTGATTCTGTGTTTATTTCAAAATACATTTTAATTTGTCTTTCAATGAATTCTCTAAAATCCTGCCTTTTGAGTAACATGGAGTTTAATCTCCATCTATACATTCTTGGAGGGATGTCCTCTAACTTTATTGTCAATATTAAGGGTGAATGGTCCGATAATATTCTAGCTTTATATTCTGTTTTTCTTACTCTAACTTGCATACGAGCTGTTAACAAAAATAGGTCTATTCTTGAGTATGTTTTATGTCTAGCCGAGTAATATGAATATTCCTTTTCTTTTGGGTGTTGTTTCTTCCATATATCCAAAAGTTGCATTTCTTCCATCGATTTAATTATAAATTTGGTTACTTTGTTCTTTCTGTTAATTTTTTTCCCAGTTTTGTCCATATTTGAATCCAAATTCAGGTTGAAATCCCCTCCTATTAATATGTTCCCTTGCGTATCTGCTATCTTCAAGAAAATATCTTGCATAAACTTTTGATCATCTTCGTTAGGTGAATATACATTGAGTAGATTCCAAAACTCTGAATATATCTGACATTTTATCATTACATATCTCCCTGCTGGATCTATTATTTCCTCTTCTATTTTAATTGGCACATTTTTACTAATTTATATAGCTACCCCTCTTGCTTTTGAATTATACAACGCTGCTGTTACGTGTCCTACCCAATCTCTCTTTAATTTCTTGTGCTCCAATTCAGTTAAATGTGTTTCTTGCACAAATGCTATATCAATTTTTTCTTTTTTCAGTAAATTTAGCAGTTTCTTCCTTTTAATTTGGTTATGTATTCCATTAATATTTAAAGTCATATAGTTCAGCGTAGCCATTTTATACTTTGTTTATCTTCTCTTTCCGTTTCTCCATCATTACCTTTCCTTCTTATCCATTTCTGCTTTCTTGTTTTGAACACTTTATAAGACAACATTTCTAAAACATCAAACATTTTCCCTATTCTCCTATTTAAAACTTCTTTAACCCCAATCTCCCCTCCCCCTCCTGAGTTCCCCTTTATCCCTTGTCAGACAACCACATCTCCCCTCTCCATTTGGATTTGCGAATTCACTCGCAAACGTCAGCTGATTTTGCAGTGACCGTAACTCCTCCCCACCCATTCCCCCCCAGAAAAGATTTCAATTTTCATATGTAACAAAGGTCACTCTTTTAATTCCCTCCTTATTCCCTCTATTCCATTTCCCTCCCTTATTAATTCTTGACTATACTCTATATATTTTCCTCTAAATACGGATACATTCATGTATGCACACTATATATACACACACACATATAACCCTTTACCCACATACATATAGATCGTGGTTATTTTTACTCTTATTACATGTCTTCATCTCTCTGCTTGTTTTGTAGTTGTTCTGCAAATTTCCTTGCTTCCTCTGGATCCGAGAATAGTCTGTTTTGTTGCCCTGGAACAATTATTTTAAGTACTGCTGGGTACCTTAACATAAATTTATATCCTTTTTTCCATAAGATCGTTTTTGCTGTATTGAACTTCTTCCTCTTCTTCAGGAGTTCAAAACTTATGTCTGGATAGAAAAAAAATTTTTGACCTTTATATTCCAGTGGCTTTTTGTCCTCTCTTACTTTCTTCATTGCTTTCTCCAATATATTTTCTCTTGTTGTATATCTTAAGAATTTTACTAAAATTTGCTGCGGTTGTGGTTTCGGGGCTAAAGTTCTATGTGCCCTCTCTATTTCCATTTCTTCCTTTAATTCTGGTCTTCCCAGGACCCTGGGGATCCAATCTTTTATAAATTCTCTCATATTCTTGCCTTCTTCATCTTCCTTAAGGCCCACTATCTTTATATTATTTCTTCTATTATAGTTTTCTATCATATCTATCTTCTGAGCTAACAGCTCCTGTGCGTCTTTAGCTTTTTTATTAGATTCTTCTAATTTCTCTTTTAAGTCTTTTACTTCCATATCAACAAATATTTCTCGTTTTTCCATATTTTCCACTCTTTTTGCCAATTCTGATATGGCCACTTCCATTTTATCCATTCTTTCTTCTGCATTCTTAATACTTCTTTTTATCTCATCAAATTCTTGTAATTGCCATTCTTTCACTGATTCCATATATTCTTTAAAAAAAGATACATCCATTGTCTTGCCTTTCTCTTCTTCTTCCACTTCTTTCTGTTCTTCTTCTTCTTCTTCCTCTGGATTGACCATCTGTTGTTTCCTTGTTTTCTTTTTACCCTCTTCTTTCTTGTTGTCGTTATTGTCTGTGTTCTGCACCTGCTGCTGTGCTGCAGGTGTCTCAGCTGTGGAGATCGACTCCGCAGCTGTTCCCCCCTCCCGTCAGTGTGTTTTTTTTCATGCGCATCGCGCACTTTTACTCGGCTCTGCGAGCCATTTTTGTAGTCCCGAGCCCGGGACCTCCACTGACCTGTGGGAGCGGGCCTCTCTCTCCGCGGCGGGCCTCTTCGGACAGGTAAGGCCTTCACTTTCTTCTTCCGACGTCTTTCCTTCTTCTTTTCTTCCCGTTGTTTTTGGTTTTTCTTTCTTCGCTGCCATTGTCTTCACACTTTTACTTTCACTTTGTTTTGGTTTTTAAGTTTGTGCCTTTGTTTTTTCTCTATCTTTTTTTAACTTTTCTGGAGAGGCCCGACCGGCCACTACTCAATCACGTGACTCTCCTGATATATTGATGTTATTCTTTGTTCGGCTGGGGAGGGAGAGATTGGCTCCAAGTTCTATTAGTCATCAGCCACTGGTGGGTGATCCACACCCAAGTTTTGTTTAGGGGTTACTACCTTTGGGTAGTTTTTTTTTGGGGGGGGAGGGTTCTTTTTTTTGATTATTTTTTTTATTTTTTTTTATTTTCATTTTATTTAGTCTTTAATTTGTGGGGCTTTTTTCTCCTATTGGAGAGCCTATTTACATTGTTTTGAGTTTTTAATATAACGATATTATTAGTTCTTAGTAATATCAGTAGATATGTCAATGTTGAGGTTTGCTATTTTTAATGTTCGAGGTTTAAACAGTCCGATTAAGCGTAAGCGCATTTTGGCGTATATTAAGAAAATGAAAATTGATGTTGCTTTTTTACAAGAAACACATCTGAATGTTAAAGAAAGTATGAAATTGAAGAGGGACTGGGTAGGGCATGTATATTCTTCTTCATTTAATTCCAGGGCTAAAGGTGTAGCAATTTTGATACATAAGATTTTATCTTTTGAATTACAAGCAATGGAGGAAAAGGCAGGATGTATTCTTAAATTGTAAGATTTTTAGTGAATTTTGGACTTTACTTAATATTTATGCCACAAATGTAGATGATGAAAAATTTATTTCTGATGCATTTTTATATCTGGGTCAGGCTAATGATAATGTCTTAGTTGGTGGTGATTTTAATTGTGTTTTGGAACCTTTATTAGATAAACTTCCGAAGAAAGTTAAGAAATCTAAAATGGCAGTTCAGGTTCAGGCGTTGATGAAAGATCTCAATTTAGTGGATATTTGGAGACGTCTTAATCCGACAGATTTTATTCAACTGGACATGAATCGTTTTCAAGGATTGACTTTTTTTTAGTATCGGCGCATTTACAGGGGAAAATACAACAAGCAGAATATAAAAGTAGGGTGATTTCACATCATTCTTTGTTACTTTACATGTGCAACCTCTGAGAAAATTCAGATGGCCTATCGTTGGAGGTTTAATACAATGTTATTAAAAAATACGGAATTTATTGATTTTTTGAAAAAACAAATTTTTTTTTGAAAAAAATTCTATTTCTGTTCAAAGTAAGTTTGTATTATGGGATGCTATGAAAGCTTATTTGAGAGGACAAATAATTAGTTATACTTCTAAAATAAAAAAGAATCGATTAAATCAGAGTCTTGAATTAGAGAAACGGATTAGTGAGCTAGAAAAGGAATTTCAAAAAGATGCTACAGAAGATCAGAAAATAGAATTGTCTTGGTTGAAACTGGAATATAATACTCTACAATCTTATCAATTTGAATGTATGATTAATAGGACTAAACAACGATATGAATGGGGAGAGAAAGCACATAAGGTATTGGCATGGCAATTAAAGAAAGAACAGGTTTCAAGGACTATTAATGCTGTTAGACAGAATTCGCTTATCATGTATAAACCTCGTGAGATTAATGATGAATTTTGTTCATTTTATGAAAAGTTATATACATCTGATGGAAAACAAGAAAACGGATCAATTGATTTTTTTTAATCACAGTTGAATTTACCAACATTAGAGGATGTAGATGTACAGGAGTTGGAAGCACCATTTACTGACTCGGAAATTAAAATGGCTATGATGGAAATGCCAAACGGTAAATCGCCTGGTGATGATGGATTTTCGGTCGAATTTTATAAAATTTTTTATGATGACTTCTCTACAGTGTTTGGAGATGTACTACGTCAGGTTGGAGAACATTATGAATTGCCTGAGTCTTGTTCTAGTGCTTTAATTACAGTAATTCCAAAGAAAGTATCCTCATATAGACCGATTTCGTTGTTAAATGTAAATTATAAAATTATAGCTAAAATTTTAGCGAATAGGTAGGGTTGGGATAAATCCAAAGGTAAATGGGAAGTGGATATCGGTTTTATTTTTTCCAAGGATGATTGGTTAGATATTTGTTATGATAGTGTAACTAAACTGACAAATGCACGCTATGCAATGATTAATTATAATTTTTTTACATCAATTATACTTAACACTTGAAAAACTAAAAAAGTATATGGTTTTCACGAATCAGATTTGTGTTTTAGATGTGGTAACTCTGTTGGAACTTTTTTCACGCGGTTTGGTCATGTATATATACACAATCTTTTTGGAAGAAAGTCCAATTGTTTCTGGAATACCTGTAAAAGATTAAAATACCTTTAGATCCAACAGTATTTTTACTGGGTAGTTTGCAACCTCTGAAAGGTTTGGGATTAGATAAGTTTCAACTTGCTTTTGTATATTTAGCTTTATCTGTAGCGAAAAAATGTATTGCTAGTGCATGGAAAATACGAATATAATTGATATTAATAGATGGCATAATGAGATGAAATATTGTTTAATAATGGGAAAAATTACATTTCACGTGATCATTATAGTTTATTTATTAATAAGTGGTTGTTATATTCAGAATATTTACATTTTGATTTACATTGATTAGATTTTGATATGTATGCTTAATTTTTCCTTAATTTTTTTTTCTCTTTATGGCTCTCCTGAGGAGAGTTGGCTGAAGGGGTGGGGGGGGTTCTTCTTTTCTTTTTTATAATATATAAAATACAACATTCATGTTTATGGTTTATTGTTATATATGTTACTTATTATCTGTACTTTGAACAAATAAATAAAGTTTTGAGAAAAAAAAACTTGGAAGTTGACCAAAATGTTTCAGCTCCCTACATTTGGTCCATGTCCCTCTACTAAACCAATGTTTCTCAACCAGGGTTCCCCGAAACGTTAGGGTTCCACAGAACCCTAGGATTCCGCAAGAGGTCGCTAGGGGCTCCACGAGAAACAGTGATAAATAGACTAATGCATTTTTGAGTAATTTTTGTTTAATTTTATATTCATAATTTTACTATACATGGACGGCATATTGTTGGAAAATACTTTGTTATTATAATAAAGGCTTCAACCTCTTGCATTATTTAAAATGAAAACCTCGGTGTGAGGTCTCATAAACGAGCAGTGTGATTTTATTTTTGCATTGCCAATAAATTTGACAAAAGGGGGTCATTTTTTCCTTAAACAAGTTTTCCAAAAAAAGATATAATGTTTAGCAGTGAACTACG
Organism: Narcine bancroftii; assembly: GCF_036971445.1. Classification (NCBI taxonomy): domain Eukaryota; kingdom Metazoa; phylum Chordata; class Chondrichthyes; order Torpediniformes; family Narcinidae; genus Narcine; species Narcine bancroftii. The sequence goes on along the minus strand of NC_091472.1, from coordinate 94,629,604 downwards.
ATAAAAATATAAAAGAGATAGATATTAATAATGGTATATAGTCATTTTTATGCAGGGGTTCCCCAAGACATGAAAACTATTTCAAGAGTTCCACAAGGGACCCTGCTCTAAACCTATCCCATCCATTTATCTGCTCAAATGTTTCCTGATGTACCTTCCTTAACTATTTCCTCCAGCTGCTTGTTCCAAACACTCACTACCCTCTCTTTTAAGAATGCAACTCCTCAGATTCCTGTAAAATCTCTAACCCCTCATCTGGTTATGGATTCCCCTATTCTGGAAATAAGACTATGCACATTCACCTGATCAATTTCTCTTGTAACTTTGTACACCTCTATCACCCCTCAACATCCAACTATCCATGGAATAAAGCCTTAGCCTGCTCAAAGTCTCCCTATAGCTTGGACCTACAAGTCCTGGCAACATCCTCATAAATCTGCTCTGCTCCATTTCCAGCTTGTCAATATCTTTCAGGTAGCAGAGTGACCAAAACTGAACACAATACTCCAAAGCTGCTTCACCAATATCTTTCAATATACAAAATCAATCTTTCAGCACAACTGCTATATGACCTCCCAACTTCTAAACTCAATACTCTGGACTGATGAAGGCCAATCTGCCAAAAGTCTCTACTTTCAAGGTCAACATGCCGGTACTCTTATCAAGAAGGGAGTCTTGGAACCTGAAGATGCACTCCTAACATTACAAAAACAGCTTCTTCCCCTCTGCTATCAGATTTCTGATGAACAATAAACCTACCTTACTTTTTAAAAATATTGTATTCACGGAACCATAATTTATTGCAATTTTGCACCTGTAATGCACCAGAATTTGTGACACACGTTCATAAGAATAAAGCTGACTCTGATTATCCTTCAGAATACTCTCTAGTACCTTACCAACCATGTTAACATCAATGGTTCTTAGTACCCAAGCTCTTCCCTGCAGCCTTTCTTGAACAGAGGCACAACATTTGCCATCTTTTCACCTTTGAGGACCTCAGATGCACTTAATGATGACTGATGTTAAGCTCTCTAATCTGGAGTTACCCAGGCTCTTCCTTGCTGCCCTTCTTAAGTAAAGACACATATTAGCTATCTTCCAATTTTATGACACCTCACCAAAGCTCAACAATGATACAAATATATCTCCCAGGACTCTTGGAATTTTTTTTTCTAGCTCCCCAAGGTTGTCCTGGGATAACCTTGTCTGTACTCGGGGGATTTATCTACCTTTAAGTGTTTATGATCTCCAGCACTAGTTCTTCTGAAATATGGACCCCCTTTAAGAGATTACAATTAGTTACCCAATGATCCTTTGTATCCATGTCTTTATCCATGGTAAATCCAAATGAGAAAAACTCCTTCAGGACCTCATCTATCTGCTGTGGCTCCACACTACCTCATGGATCCCAGCTATTTTTTGTCCTTAATATATTTTAGAATCTTTTTGGATTCTCCTTCACCTTTTCTCCCAAAGATAACTTGCACCCTTTCTGCCCTCCTGATGCAAAGACAAGTCTACATCCCCTGTACTCCACAAGGGATTTACTTGTTGGACCAACGGCTAAAGCAAACATGTTCCATGAAGTGCAGAAAGGTCATCAATCCCTTACAGTGAAGCAAAAATTACAGGACGATTTAGAGCATTGGAAAGAGCTACCACTAACACTGATAGGAAGGATAAACTGTATTAAAATGAACATTTTTCCAAGGATACTATACTTATTTCAGGCATTGCCAATACAAATGACAGAAAAATTCTTCAAAGAGTTAAAGAAAATAATAAGGAGATTTTTATGGAGGGGGGGAAACCGAGGATAGCACTAGATAAATTAACAGAATGGTATAAACAAGGAGGCTTACAATTGCCAAACTTCAAAAATTATTATAGAGCCGCACAATTAAGGTACCTATCAGATTTTTATCAAACAAGGGAAAAACCAGACTGGACGAGACTAGAATTAGATAAAATAGGGGAAAAGATACCTGAACACATATTATATAAATGGGACGAAAAATTGGTACAACATAGAACTTCTCCAGTATTACACCATCTCCTCAATATATGGAAGAAGATTCATGTAGAAAGAAATAAAACAAATTATCAAATACCAAAACTAATATTGACGCAAAATAAGCTACTCCCTTTTACAATAGACAACCTTTCCTTTAGAAAATGGGAAAAAAAGGGATTAAAAGAATAGAAAATTGTTTTTCAGGAAGTAGATTCTTATCCTTTGAACAAATGAGAGATAAGTACAATATAACTGGAGATACAGCGCTGGCATATTACCAACTGAGATCCTACTTGAAAGATAAATTAGGAAGCAATTTGAGTTTACCAGAGGGAAGTAACCTTGAATATGTGATTACAGATACAATGTTAATCAAAAGATTTATAACAAATATGTATATTAAACTGCAAGAAAAGGAGAATGAGGAAGCAAATGGTAAAACGAAACAAAAATGGGAACAAGATTTAAATATAAAGATAAAAAAGGAAACATGGGAGAAATTATGTTCTGGAACGATGAGAAATACAATAAATACGAGACTGCGTATGATACAATATAACTGGTTACACAGACTATACATTACACTGCAAAAGTTAAATAAATGGGACCCAACAGTATCTGATAGATGTTTTCGATGTAAAAAAGAAAGGGGAACAACAATTCATGCAATATGGACATGTGAGAGAGTAGAAAAATTTTGGGATGATCTCAATCAGATATTAAATAAAATAACAGAAAACAATATACCAAAGAATCCAGAGATCTTTCTCCTAAGTAACATAAAAAATAAAGAATTTGGAATTGACTTGGAGGATGCACAAAAAAGATTTGTTAAGATAGCCCTAGCCGTAGCAAAAAAATGTATTATGTCAACCTGGAAATTGGAAGATAATTTGAAAATACAACAATGGTATATAGAAATGAATAAATGTATTCCATTAGAAAAAATAACATATAGTTTAAGAAATAATATTGAAATATTCGAACAAGTATGGGAGCCTTACATTAAATACAATAGCGAAAACCTACCGGGAACAAACATTACCTAAGTTGATGGAAGGAGAAGAAAAGAAAAGAATGGACTCAGTAGAATTTCTGGTGTATTTTTGTTGAATGACAACATTGTCTGACTGAATTAATGCAACCTAGATTGTATACCTAAAATGGATGAGAGGGGGGGGGGGGTGGGGGGGTGGCTTGGGAGGAGGGGGGGGGGGGGGGAGAAAAAGTCACTGTAAATGTGTGAAAAAGAAAAAAGTGTATATCATGGCTATTGTGATTTATGGTGTGAAAAATAAAAAATTAAAAAAAAAAAAAAAAAATCCCTTACAGTGAAGCTTGGACTGGCCATTCACTGCAACAGAACTTCCTCCAGCTCTCTTTGACCTCACCATGCCACTGGATCCGGGAGGGGATGTCGAGAGGGTGGGTCTTGACCTGTGCAACTCCTATTCACCTAAGTCCATTCACACATATGCTGTTCCTTTCTGAAGAGTGGGGTATCCTCATATCAAACCCCACATCTTGTCTGAAAGGAACCATCATCATCCTATGGGATGGATAACCAGAAGAACTGTTTATCCCTAACAAATTATTTCTCTTGACTGAAGCCTCAATATCTTTGGTTGTTCAGGGTTCATTAAGCCCACCCGCTTTGCCCTTCACTTTTTCCATCCTTAGATATAGAGAACAACATGCCACAAAGCATGTAGCTACTCGCTTCACTTGCAATATTCACTTTAAATCATAGGGTACAATGAGATCAATGAGACCCTTCGCACATCAACATTTCTCAACCCAGCACTTTGTTTATTGCCCCATTGGACTAATTCACATCTATCCGTGTCATGTTTGTGGAATATCAGTGTCGATTCTCGACAAAGGATCTGGGTGAGTTCCCAATCAGCAGTTTACTCTCCTCAGAAACGAATTTTCTTCAGCCAATTCCCTTTATTTGTTTCACAGGCCTGTGGGAAGTCCATCACCTCCGAAGAGGATCAAGGAGCCCCAAACATACAAATGGATGGGTTGGTGTACCCTGCCACAATCAGATATTAACCAGTCACAAAACAGGTTTCTCCCATGTGACAAGCATTAAGCTACACACTATTCATCTACAAATTGTGTCATTTTATGGTCTACTCACAGAAGCAGTTTTCTCCTTTCCTCAGGTATTGCACTCACAGGTTACATGATCTGGGTTTGCCTGGCAACACAAGTCATGGGGCCCCTCATTTTTCTGAATATTTACAACCCTCTTACAAAACAGCAAGGCATATGTCGACATTAATATTGATCAATCTGTACTAGGCAAACTCTTACTTCTATGTGCTGCATCTGCCTTTTACGTGCCTAATCTTTTATTATCAATTTGCTTTAAAAACTCTCATGACTTGCAATCCCACTTAGATTGCCAAACTTTGAAAAGCTCCTTACAAACCAAGTTAGGGAATTAGAGCTGGAGCTGGATGAACTCCAGATCATTCGGGAAGCTGAGGGGGTGATAGACAGGAGTTAGAGAAAATCTATCACACCTAGGAGGCAGAAGAAAGGTAGCTGGGTGAGTGAGGAGTGGAAAAGATAACAGGCAGTCAGTTCTATGCATCCCTGTGGCTATTCACCTCAATCACAAGTAAACCATTTTAGATACTGTTGGGACAGGGGCCAGTGGAAACTATCTACCAGGGACAAGCCATGGCGATCAGGTCTTTGGCAGGGAGTATGGTCTTGTGGCTAAAGGGAGGAGAGGAGGCGAGCTGTAATGATAGGGGATTTTTTAGTTAGGGGAACAAATGGAAGATATCGAGAATCCCGGATGGTTTGTTGCATCCCTGGTGCTAGGATCCAAGATGTCTCAGATCAAGTTCACACCTTTCTCAGGAGAGAGGTGGGCAGCCACATGTAGTGGTCCATGTAGAGACTAATAACATGGATAGGAAGGTATAACCATATAACCATATAACCATTTACAGAGCGGAAACAGGCTATGTCAGCCTTTCGAGTCCGCACCGGTTCACTTGAACAACTCCACTAGCTCAATCCTCTCGCTCTCCACTAATATCCCTCCAACCCCCTCACCTCCATGTTCACATCAGGTTCCATTATTGTCACATACCACATTAAAAATGTAACATACACAAAATTCTAACTTTTGTCTAGCATAAATATGATGAGGTCCTGCAAAGAGAGTTCAGAGTTAGGCACTAGGTTGAAGGGCATGATCTCCAGGATTGTGATCTCAGGATTGCTACCTACGCCACATGTTACTGGTTAGAAATAGGATGATAATGCAGCTTAACACATGGTTAAAGGCATGATGCAGGAGGGAGGGCTACAGATTTCTGGATCACTGGGCTCTCTTCTAGGGAAGGTGGAACCTGTTCTTCAGAAAGATTTCACAGATTTTGCAAAACACTTGGATTTGTTCCGATGGGACAGTTTGCATCTGAACTCGAGGGGAATGAATATCCTCATTGGAAGGTTTGCTAGTGCTGTTCCGGGGGGTTGAAACTAGATTTGCAGGGGATGGGAGCCAGAGTGCCAGAACAGATATTGGAGTGGAAGAGGAAAAAGATGACATGAAAACTGCATATAAAGGCAGAAATCAAAGGGTTGTACATGGTGAAAATATTCTCAGGTGCAGCTATTTCACTGTAAGGAGTATTGTAGGAAAGGCAGACAAGCTTAGAGTGTGGAATTATGACATTGTGGCCATTAGTGAAACTAGATTGCAGGAGGGACAGGACTGCCAGCTCAATATTCCATGGTTTCGTCGTTTTCGACACCATAGAGTGGGAGGGATGAAAGGGAAGGTGTGGCATTCATCATCTGGGAAAATACCACAGCAGTGCTCAGACAGAACAGACCAGAGGGCTCATCTATTGAGGACATATTGTGCAGCTGAGGAAAGGGAAAGGTATGACCACACTCATGAGGTTTTATAGACTGCTCAATAGTTAGCGAGAATTGAAGAAGCAAATATGCAGAGAGATATCAGACAACTGCAGAAAACAAAGTTGTGATAGTAGATCTTAACTTTCCACATAATGATTGGGACACACAGTGTAAAAGGGCCAGATGGCTTGGAATTCATCAAATGTGTTCAGGAAAGTTTTCTAAATCATTATTTGGAGGTACCACCTAGAGACAGTGCAATACTAGATCTCCTATTAGAGAACCATTGGATAAGTGACAGAAGTATGTGTAGGGGAACATTTTGGGCCTAGCGATCACAATGGCATTAGTTTTATTATAAGGACAGGTCACAAGAGTTCTGGGAGTGTGGAATAAGCTGCCAGCTGAATACAGGCTCAATTTTCAAATTTAAGAACATTTTGAGAGATAGATGAATGTGAGGGGTATGGAGAGCTATGGACTAGGCAGAATATTAATTTAGCTCAGGCTAGATCGGCCAAAGTGCCTTTTTTCCGTGCTGCAATGCTCAATGGTTCTAATTACATTCTGTTCCTCATCCAAATTATTGACATCCAGCTACAGTCCAAAGCACCCATCCCAGCTCTCCACCACATCTTCACCTGCTAGATCATGAAAATCCCATTTCTACTGCTTTTTGCTTGTCAATCAATTTTCCATACAGCATAACTAATTTTCATGCTCTATTTAAATTTGCACATTAACTTTTAAAGGCCTTTTGAAAATCCAAATATACTACATCCACTGGCTTTCCCTTATTTATTCTCTTAGTAATCTCAAAGTTTCTCAAAGACAATTGCACTTTCATAAATCTACACATTTAGATTTATTTGATCCCATTAATATTTTCAATGTGCCTTTCAACACATTCTTTACAACAGTTCAGCCTTTCCCTCCTGTTGATACTAGCCCAATAGGATTGTACAGTGCTCTCCATAATATTTGGGACAAACACACTTTTTTCTCTTTATTTGTGCTCATGGTGGTTAAATCATTTTGTTTTCTCTATTCGTGAACATGCTTTCAAACTACCTCAATGTATCTTTGTCTTTATTTTTGAAAGAAACAAAATGAACACTTAGTAATTTAAAGGCTTTTCACTAACTACACATTTCCAAATTAAATACATTTCCAGCATTATAGACATTCATTAAACCACCAACCTGTTTAATTTAATGAGAAAACGAAGGATACTGTGCAATTAGAATTATCATAATAAACTTTCCCAAGACAGGTGGCCTTAAAAAACATAAACTAAACCTACAATTTCAGTTATCAGAATTTCATTTTTTTTAAAAAGCATACAATAGATGTAATCAAGAATTTCCTTACGGCTGGCAATGCAGTAGGCCAATCTGCAGTTGATTTTCCTGTACAGTTGCTTGTTGATCAGCCATATAAATAACGTGAACAATTGAAGGAAGTTGACGATGAGTCCAGTCATTACAAAGATGTAACATATGAGAAGATGGCAGATGAATTGAGATTTCAGGAAGGCTAAGATACCCATAGCTTACGAGTCTTCAAAGAACACCTGCAATACAAAGCAAATAACCCATTATTCAAAAATTAAAGGGATCAGATCAATCCAGCTACATTCCAAGTGTTGCTACATCAAATTTTTTTTTCTTTAATATGTTCCATATAATGAATGGTAGCATGTTAAAATGGCCAATTCTTGGATAATATATGTCCTTGAGCAGTCAGCTGCAACTACACATTTAGCGGCGGTAACAATGAAGGTTGATGACATTCGAATGGCAGATGCAAACCTTGCACTTGACAAGGTCCTTCTCTTATAGGCTGTTCCAGAAAGGAAGAGATGCAATGGGATCAAAAGCTGATTGGGTCCAACATTGGTTTGATGATGAGAGGGGCAGAGACATGGTGGAAGGATGCCTCTCTGGTTGGAGGTCTGTGAATGGTGCACCAGGGACGGGACTCTTTGTGATATGTAACTATGAAGAGGGAGAATTAGCAAGTTGGAGACATGAGAGATAGCAGAAGAGGAGGAGTTCTTCATAATTGACACGTCTTGAAGAGAACTCACAGTCGAGTTGGAAAACAAACAGTTCAATCAGGAAAGGGCAGCATGGTTAACATAGCGGTTAGCACAACACCTTTACATCGCCAGTGATCAGGACTGGGGTGTCTGTAAGGAATTTGTACATTCTCCCCGTGTCTACGGGGGTTTTCCCCAGAGGCTTCAGTGTCCTCCCACCATTTGAAATGTACCAGGGGTGTAGGTTAATTGGGTAACATGGAGTCATGGGCCGAAATGGCCCGTTACTATGCTCTATGTCTAAAAAAAATAAACATTTCCTAAATCTAGATTTATCCCTTTCAAGCATAATATTTAATCAGAGTTGTACAGTACAAACATAGGCCCACCATATCTTCAGCAACATCCATTTATCTGGGCTTGACCACCACATTTTCACCATGGACATCCTGTCCATACACCTTAATTCCTCAAAAGATTCAAGGTTCCCCATTTCTTCCTTAATAACAGACCTAACCAGTCCCCCCTCCACCCGCCAGAACATACTCACCCTCAATAACTTTGCCTTTGCCTCATCCTACTTTTTCCAAGTCAATAGGGTAGTCATAGGTAGTCACATGGGTCCCAGCTATGCTGGTCTTTTCATTGGTTTTGTGAGCAATCCATGCTACAAACCTACACAGGCAAAGCCCCTCAACTCTTTCTCCACAATATTGACGACACCATTGGTGCTGCTGCCTGCACCTGCACCCATGATGATTTAGTCAACATTATCCACATTGCCGCCATCTTTCACTAACCTCAAATTCACTTGGTCTATGTCTAGCAACACGCTCCTCTTTCTTAATCTCTCGGTCTCCATAGACCATTACAGTGCAGTTCAGGCACTTCAGCCTCAATATTGAGCTGACCTATAAATACCTACAAAAAAAAAACCATCCCTTCCTCATGAACCCTCTATTTTTCTTTCACCTATGTAACTGTATAAAAGTTTCTTAAATGTCCTAATATTCCAGCCTCCACCACCCCTCTTGGCAGTGCATTCCAGACACCCACAAAACACATGTTAAAAAAAAACTTAACTCTGATGACTCTCCCTAAACTTTCCTCCCTTCACTGCTGCTTGCTACACCCACACTGGAAAAGAATTGCTGGCTTTATCTATGCCTCTCAGAAACTTGTAGACCTCTATTAACCCACCCCTCATCCTTCTACATTCCAAAGAAAAAAATCCTAGCTCTGCTAAGCTTGCCTAAGACCTATTTTCCAATCCAGGCAACATTCTGGTAAATCTCCTCTGCACCCACTTAAAAGCTTCCACATCCTTACTGTAATGAGGTGACCAGAAACAAACAAAGTGTGATCTTACCAGAGATTTGTAAGCTGCAATATTATCGTAAATATCCATGTATAATGCGAAAAACTTTGAACCGAAATTTGAGCTCAAAGTAGAGGGGTCACATTATACATGAGGTTATTGTTTTAACATTTTTTTCTGCCAGGTTTAACGATAAATAAGATTGTCAACAGCCACCTACATAATGTTCCATTATTTAATAAAATTAAAGAATATTTAAATAAATGGAATGATTTACCTATTACTTTAATAGGGAGGGTGAATTGTATTAAAATGAATATTTTTACAAAGGTTCAATATTTTTTTCAATCTATCCCTTGTTTAGTGCATCAAAAATTCTTCAAGGATCTTAATTTAATTGTAAGAAAATTTTTATGGTAAGGGAAAATGAATAGGGCATCTTTGGAGAAATTGACTTGGAAATTTGAATTGGGTGGTTTACAACTTCCTCATTTTCAGAATTATTATAAGGCTACACAATTGAAATTTATGAATGTTTGATATGAGTTTATTTATTTATTTATAAATGGAATTCAAGATTGTTAATAGGTATAGACCCACCAAATTTGAAACATTTAATTGAAATAAGGAATAAAATTGATTATCAGATAGGTAGGAAAGAAAAAGATATCAGAGAAAATGCCTTTATAATCAGAATAAACTTTTTCCCTTTACTGTCAATAATCAGTTTTTGAAAATATCAAATCAAATAGGGATTTAAAAAGTTGAAGATTGTTTTGAAGCAGGGAGATTTTTTATCTTTTAATTGAATGAAAGAGAAGTTTCAAATTCCTTCAAATACTTTTTTTGTTATTACCAGTAAAAAAAAAATTGTTGGAGAAATTAGGTCATAGTTTAAAATTATCTAGGCAATCTCCTTTAGAATGATTAGTTATTAAGGAAGATTCAAGTAAATTTATTTCTGAGATGTTTAACTAAGTTATTACAAAATAAAATGCCTAAACTAAATGTTCATAAATCGAGAGTGAATTGGGAATTGGATTTGAATAGAAAAATAGATGAAAGTGTTTGAAGGAACTTGTGTAAAGATATTAAGTTGATTGCCTTTAGGTCGAGATTGATTATGTATCAAATTGAATTTTTATGTTTGGCTTTGGCGGTTTCTAAAAAATAATTAGCTATTACACGGAAACCTGATTTGGTTTTAAATATGAAAAGATGGCACATTGAAATGAAAGCTTGTATTCCTTTAGAAAAGACAACGTATAATTTGAGAGATAAATATCTTTTTTTTTGTAAAAGTGTGGAGCCCATATTTAAAAATTCTTGGTATTAAAATTTGATCTTTCAATCCGCTTTGGTGGATATCTCTGCTTCCGCAGCTAAAAAGTTAATTATGATTATTTTTATTGATGATCTCCTTCTTTCTTTCTTTGTAGGTGAGATGGGGAGGATGGAGGGTGTTAGTGGCGTGGTTGAGGGAGGTTGTTTTTTTTTATTTAATCATATGATGTTTGTATTAATACATTATAATCAATGTTATGTGATTTAAAATTCTAAATAAAATATTTTTAAAAAATAATGAAGCCCAGCATACCATAGGCCTTCTTAACTATATTATCAACTGTGCAGCAACCTTGAGTGATCTATGGATTTGAACCCATGGTTTATTCTTCAATTCTGTTCTAACGACTATCGTGGGAAACAAACCATCTGCAGATTTTCTCTAAAGCCACTAACCCACAGTTGCTTCTACTACAGCTTTTCCCATCCTGTCTCCTGTAAGGATTGTTCTTTTCTCTTAATTCCACCCTCTCTACCGTATCTACTCCTAGGATGTTGCCTTCCATTCCAGGGCATCTGAGATGTTCTCCTCCTCCTACAGAAAATGTGGCTTCCACTCTGCCATTTATGGCTGCACCATTTCATCAGATGCAAGGATCGACAGAGGAGTCACGTGATGGAGTAGTGGCCGGACGGTGAACTCCAGCCCTCTCCAGAAAAGTCGGGAAAAACAAAGGAAAACACAAAGGCACAGAAATAAAAGTTAAAGAAAAGTGAGTATAAAGGTGGAAAGAAGATGGCGACAAAACAAGAAAAATCGAAATCAATGGTAAGAAGAGAGGAAGAGAAGACAACGGAAGAAGAAGGAGAAGGCCTTAACTGTTCGAAGAGGCCCGCGGTGGAGAGAGAAACCCGCTCCCTCAGGTCGGTAGAAAGTGGACTACAAAAATGGCTCGCTGAGCCGAGTAAAAGTGCGCAACCGAGCATGAAAAAAAACACACCGACGGGAGGGGGGACCAGCTGGGGAGTCGATCTCCACAGCCGGCAACGACAGCTGCAGAGCACCTGCAGCAAGAAGAGAACACAGAAGACAATGGAAACAAGAAAGAAGAGAAGAAAAGGGCAACAAAGAAACAACAGATGGCCAACCCAGAGGAAGAAGAAGAGGAAGAGGAAGAGTACAGTGAAATAGAAGAAGAGAAAGGAAAGATAAAGGTTGTACTTTCTCTTATTAAAGGATACATGGAGTCATTTAAAGAATGGCAAACACAGGAATTTAATGATTTAAGAAGAAGAATAAACAACACAGAAGAGAAAATGAATAAAATAGATATGACCTTAACAGAAATGGGAAAGAAAATGGACAAGATGGAAGAGCGGGCAGTAGCAGCAGAAATGGAGGTAGAAGACTTAAAAAAGAAATTGGAGGAATCTAATAAAAAAGCTATAGAGACACAAGAACTGTTAGCTCAAAAAATAGATATAATGGAAAATTATAACAGAAGAAATAACATAAAGATAGTGGGCCTTAAGGAAGATGAAGAAGGCAAGAATATGAGGGAGTTTATAAAAGAATGGATCCCTAAGACCCTAGGATGTCCAGAACTACAGCAAGAAATGGAAATAGAAAGGGCACATAGAGCATTGGCCTCTAAACCACAACCACAACAAAAACCAAGATCTATTTTAGTAAAATTCCTAAGATATACTACAAGAGAAAAGGTACTGGAGAAGACAATGGAAAAAGTAAGAGAGGGCAACAAACCACTGGAGTATAAAGGGCAAAAAATTTTCATTTATCCAGATATAAGTTTTGAACTCCTAAAGAAGAGAAAGGAGTTCAATACAGCAAAGACGATTTTATGGAAGTAAGGGTATAAATTTATACTAAAGCATCCAGCGGTATTGAAAATATTTATTCCAGGACAACAAAACAGACTATTCTCGGATCCAGAAGAAGCACGAAAATTTGCAGAACAATTACAAAAATAGACTGAGGGATGAAGACGGGTAATGAGAGTAAAAATGATCACGATTGATATGTATGTGGGTAAAGAGGTAGAAGAGTGAATTGATACAATGTGCATACGTGAATGTATCTGTACTTAGAGGAAAATATAGATAGTATAGACAAGAATTAATAAGGGAAGGTAATGGAATAGAGAGAATAAGGAGGGAATTAAAAGAGTGACCTTTGTTACATATGAAAAGTGAAATCTTTTCTGGGGGGGCTGGGTGGGGGGGAATAGCGGTCACTGCAAAATCAGTTGACGCTTGCGAGTGAATTCGCAAACCCAAATGGAGAGGGGAGATGTGGTTGTCCGACAAGGGGTAAAGGACAACTCAGGAGGGGAAGGGGAGATTGGGGCTAAAGAAGATATAAATAGGAGAATAAGGAAAATGTTTGATGTTGTAGGAATGTTGTCTTATAAAGAGTTGAAAATAAGAAAACAGAAATGGAAAAGGAGGAAAGGTAATGATGGAAAAACGGAAGGAGAAGATAAACAAAGTATAAAATGGCTACGCTGAACTATATGACTTAAAATATTAATGGAATACATAACCAAATTAAAAGGAAGAAACTACTAAATTTACTGAAAAAGGAACAAATTGATATAGCATTTGTCCAAGAAACACACTTAACTGAATTGGAGCACAAGAAATTAAAGAGAGATTGGGTAGGACATGTAACAGCAGCATCGTATAATTCAAAAGCAAGAGGAGTGGCTATATTAATTAGTAAAAATGTGCCATTTAAAATAGAAGAGGAAATAATGGATCCAGCAGGGAGATATGTTATGATAAAATGTCAGATATATTCGGAGTTTTGGAATCTACTTAATGTATATTCACCTAACGAAAGGGAACACACTAATAGGAGGGGATTTCAACCTGAATTTGGATTCAAATATGGATAAAACTGGGAAAAAAATTAACAGAAAGAACAAAGTAACCAAATTTATAATTAAATCAATGCAAGAAATGAAACTTTTGGATATATGGTGGAAACAAAACCCAAAAGAAAAGGAATACTCATACTACTCGGCTAGACATAAAACATACTCAAGAATAGACCTATTTTTGTTATCAGCTAGTATGCAGGATAGAGTAAGAAAAACAGAATATAAAGCTAGAATACTATCGGACCATTCACCCTTAATATTGACAGTAAAGCTAGAGGACATCCCTCCAAGAATGTATAGATGGAGATTAAACCCCATGCTACTTAAAAGACAGGATTTTAGAGAATTTATTGAAAAACAATTAAAAATGTATTTTGAAGTAAATACGGAATCAGTGGAAGATAAGTTTATACTATGGGATGCAATGAAAGCATTCATTAGAGGGCAAATAATAAGTTATGTAACCAAGATGAAGAAGGACTATAATCAGGAAACAGAGCAGTTGGAAAGGGAAATAGTAAATATAGAAAAAAAATTAGCAATGAAGGAAGATACAACTAAAAGAAGAGAATTGGCGGATAAAAAAATAAAATATGAAACATTACAAACATATAAGGTAGAGAAGAATATAATGAAGACAAAACAGAAATATTATGAACTAGGTGAAAAAACGCACAAAATCCTAGCATGGCAGCTTAAGACAGAGCAAGCTAAGGAGAGGATGGATTTCCAATAGAATTCTACAAAACATTTAAAGACTTATTAATACCGCCCCTCCTGGATGTAATCAACCAGATTGATGAGACACAAAACTTACCAGATTCATGTAAAACAGCAATAATTACAGTAATACTAAAACAAGGGAAAGATCCACTCTCACCAGCGTCATATAGACCAATATCTTTGCTAAACACAGATTATAAGATAATAGCTAAACTATTAGCAAACAGATTAGCAGAACAGGTACCGAAAATGGTAAATTTAGACCAAACTGGATTTATCAAAAAAAGACGCACAACAGACAATATTTGTAAATTGATTAACTTAATTCATGCAGTAGAAGGAAATAAAGCACCTGCAGTAGCAGTTGTTTAGACGCAGAGAAGGCCTTCGACAGAGTAGAATGAAATTATTTGTTCAAAGTATTGCAAAAATTCAGTTTACCGGAGAAGTATATTAATTGGATTAAAGCATTATATAAGGGACCGTTAGCGAAAGTGACAGTAAATGGACATGTATCAAAGCAATTTAACTTAAGCAGGTCAACGCGGCAGGGATGCCCACTATCACCTTTATTGTTTGAGCTAGCTATAGAACCACTAGCAGAATTGATAAGAATAGATAATAATATAAAAGGAATAAAAATAAAAGACAAGGAATATAAAATCAGTCTATTTGCGGATGATGTTATAATGTACTTAACAGAACCAGAACTATCAATAAAAGAATTATATAAGAAATTGAAGGAATATGGAGAAGTGTCGGGTTACAAGATAAACGTAAATAAAAGTGAAGCAATGCCTATGAATAATGCGGATTTCTCAAAATTTCAGAAGGAATCTCCATTCAGATGGCAAATGCAGGCAATGAGATACCTAGGTGTACAAATAAACAAAAATCTAGGCCAATTATATAAACTCAATTATTATCCACTAATGAAAAAATTACAGGACGATTTAGAGCATTGGAAAGATCTACCACTAACATTAATAGGAAGGATAAACTGTATTAAAATGAACATTTTTCCAAGGATATTATACTTATTTCAGGCATTGCCAATACAACTGACAGAAAAATTCTTCAAAGAGTTAAAGAAAATAATAAGGAAATTTTTATGGAGAGGGGGGAAACCGAGGATAGCACTAGATAAATTAACAGAATGGTATAAACAAGGAGGCTTACAATTGCCAAACTTTAAAAATTATTATAGAGCCGCACAATTAAGATACCTATCAGATTTTTATCAAACAAGGGAAAAACCAGACTGGATGAGATTAGAATTAGATAAAATAGGGGAAAAGATACCTGAACACATATTATATAAATGGGATGAAAAATTGGTACAACATAGAACTTCTCCAGTATTACATCATCTCCTCAATATTTGGAAGAAGATTCATGTAGAAAGAAATAAAACAAATTATCAATTACCAAAACTAATATTGACGCAAAATAAGCTACTCCCTTTTACAATAGATAACCTTTCCTTTAGAGAATGGGGAAAAAAAGGGATTAAAAGAATAGAAAATTGTTTTTCAGGAAGTAGATTCTTATCCTTTGAACAAATGAGAGATAAGTACAATATAACTGGAGATACAGCGCTGGCATATTACCAACTGAGATCCTACTTGAAGGATAAATTAGGAAGAAATTTGAGTTTGCCAGAGGGAAGTAACCTTGAATATGTGATTACAGATACAATGTTAATCAAAAGATTTATAACAAATATGTATATTAAACTGCAAGAAAAGGAGAATGAGGAAACAAATGGTAAAACTAAACAAAAATGGGAACAAGATTTAAATATAAAGATAAAAAAGGAAACATGGCAGAAATTATGTTCTGGAACGATGAGAAATACAATAAATATGAGGCTACGTATGATACAATATAACTGGTTACACAGACTATACATTACACCTCAAAAGTTAAATAAATGGGACCCAACAGTATCTGATAGATGTTTTCGATGTAAAAAAGACATGGGAACAACAATTCATGCAATCTGGACATGTGAGAGGGTAAAAAAATTTTGGGGAGATCTCAATCAGATATTAAATAAAATAACAGAAAACAATATACCAAAGAATCCAGAGATCTTTCTCCTAAGTAACATAAAAAACAAAGAATTTGGAATTGATTTGGAGGATGCACAAAAAAGATTTGTTAAGATAGCCCTAGCCGTAGCAAAAAAATGTATTATGTCAACCTGGAAATTGGAAGATAATTTGAAAATACAACAATGGTATATAGAAATGAATAAATGTATTCCATTAGAAAAAATAACATATAGTTTAAGAAATAATATTGAAATATTCGAACAAATATGGGAGCCTTACATTAAATACAATAGCGAAAACCAACCGGGAACAAACATTACCTAAGTTGATGGAAGGAGAAGGAAAGAAAAGAATGGACTCAGTAGAATTTCTGGTGTATTTTTGTTGAATGACAACATTGTCTGACTGGTTTAATGCAACCTAGATTGTATACCTAAAATGGATGAGGGGGGGGGGGGTGGGGGGGTGGCTTAGGAGGAGGGAGGGGGGGGGAGAAAAAGTCACTGTATATGTGTGAAAAAGAAAAAGTGTGTATCATGGCTAATGTGATTTATGGTGTGAAAAATAAAAAATTTAAAAAAAATAAAATAAAAATAAAAATAATTTAAAAAAAAGATGCAAGGATCGACAATGAGATAGACAACAGACTCGCCAAGGCAAATAGCGCCTTTGGAAGACTATACAAAAGAGTCTGGAAAAACAACCAACTGAAAATCCTCACAAAGATAAGCGTATACAGAGCCGTTGTCATACCCACACTCCTGTTCGGCTCCGAATCATGGGTCCTCTACCGGCATCACCTACGGCTCCTAGAACGCTTCCACCAGCGTTGTCTCCGCTCCATCCTCAACATCCATTGGAGCGCTTTCATCCCTAACGTCGAAGTACTCGAGATGGCAGAGGTTGACAGCATCGAGTCCACGCTGCTGAAGATCCAGCTGCGCTGGGTGGGTCACGTCTCCAGAATGGAGGACCATCGCCTTCCCAAGATCGTGTTATATGGCGAGCTCTCCACTGGCCACCGTGACAGAGGTGCACCAAAGAAAAGGTACAAGGACTGCCTAAAGAAATCTCTTGGTGCCTGCCACATTGACCACCGCCAGTGGGCTGATATCGCCTCAAAATGTGCATCTTGGCGCCTCACAGTTTGGCGGGCAGCAACCTCCTTTGAAGAAGACCGCAGAGCCCACCTTACTGACAAAAGGCAAAGGAGGAAAAACCCAACACCCAACCCCAACCAACCAATTTTCCCCTGCAGCCGTGCAACCGTGTCTGCCTGTCCCGCATCAGACTTGTCAGCCACAAACGAGCCTGCAGCTGATGTGGACTTTTTACCCCCTCCATAAATCTTCGTCCGCGAAGCCAAGCCAAAGAAAAACATGTGTATCCTCTATTTCATGTATATCTGTCCTGGCCCCTCCCCCCACCAGACTTTCCCCTCTCTTCTCTGCTTTCAGTAGAGATTATTCCCTTCAGGACTCCCCCATCTACTTATCCCTTCCCACCACTCTCCCCATTGGGACTTATCCACGACTGCAAGAAGTGCTACACTTGCACCTCCTTCCTCACCACTACTTGGGATTCTCAGCAGTCCTCCCAAGTGAAGCAACACTTCAGTTGTGAATCTGCAGCATTAAGTTACTGTATCCAGTGCTCCTGGTGCGTCCTCCTTCACCTCAGAGAGTCTGTACACAGTCAGGGAGATCATTTCAATGAATATCCTTGCTCACAACAGCAAGAACCTCCCAGTGGCTAACCATTTAATTCCAAACACCATTCCCACACTAACACACGTCCATGGCCTCATGTACTGCCAAATTGAAGGAACAGCACTCCAACTAGATGGCATTTATATCAATTTCTGTTAATTCCCTTCCCCAGTTTTTTTTTCTTTCCCTACCCCTCTATCTCCTTTTCTCTAGTTCCCTTCCCATTCTCTCCCTTCTCCTTCTTACCCCTTCCCCTCTTCTCCATCACTTCTCATCTTTCTATCACCTGCAATATATCTACCTATTACCCCTCACTTCAGTTTTATAGACAAGTGTCTGTTTTTCCTGATTTCTAACAAAGGGTTCAGGCATGAAACATTGGTTACTTTTTACTTCCTATGGATGCTATATGACCTGCTGAGTTTCTCCATAACTTTTGTGTATTGCACTGAATGCCAGCTTTGGCAGATTTTCTTGTTTAACCCCAGCACATTTATACTAACCTTTTTACCTGTCTACACAAATAGATTTATCTGCATAAAGTCTATACCTTTCCATGTCATGCCTATTTATGTCTGTTTAAATGTCTTAACTACAATCATTGTATCTGACTCAACCACCATTTCTGGAAGTGAGTTCCAGGTATCAACCACTGTCTAACTCAATCATAACCAAACCAACACTTCATTTGTGAAACTGTAGGAGTCATTTATGCATCCAGCGCTCCCAATGAGGCCTCTTCAACATCAGAGAGACTGGATGCAGTGTCAATACCAAATCTAACATTACCAGAGAAGCTGGAGGAGCTCAGCTGATCAGGTAGCATGCTTCGGTAGGTGCAAAATTTTTTAATTTTCCCTTGACATGCTGAGCCAACAGCAAAAATCTCTGGATATTGTATTAATGTTTAAATATCTTTCAATTTTCCATTTTATTAAATCCTCACAACCACCCTCCGAATCAATGCACAGAATGGTTTCCAATGCAATGCAAAGTTTGCATCTGCCACATCATTGCTTCTCTGAATTCCAGGAAGTCAGTTAGAAGTCTAAAGTATACTTCTTATGACAGCTCCAAT
Source organism: Narcine bancroftii (assembly GCF_036971445.1). Taxonomy (NCBI): domain Eukaryota; kingdom Metazoa; phylum Chordata; class Chondrichthyes; order Torpediniformes; family Narcinidae; genus Narcine; species Narcine bancroftii. The sequence continues at coordinate 94,610,580 of NC_091472.1, read as the reverse complement.
AAACAAATGTTATCAAATTTATAATAAGAAACAATGATGGGATCGTTGTGAAGGATTGAAAGTGTGTGCATGTAGTGGCCCACAGCCCATGCCTCAGGCCGACACAGGAAATGGCTGTCAAACACAGTGACTGGCAAAACATCGTGCAGGCTAAAACACCCGTTTCAATAGGCCACCAGTAGAGTGGTGAAACTGGCGTGTGTGTGTGTCTGTGTGTGTCTGTGTGTGTGTGTGTGTGTGTGTGTGTGTGTGTGTGTGTGTGTGTGTGTGTGTGTGTGTGTGTGTGTGTGTGTGTGTGTGTGTGTGTGTGTGGTGTGTGGTGTGTGGGTGTGTGTGTGTGTGTGTGCGTGCGCGCGATGCTACAGCCCTAGGGCTATAACCTAGCTATAGCCGTAGTAACCTCGCTACATTCAAATGATATGAATTAGTCCATGCCATGGCTTCAAACCAGTGGAAGATATGGTGCCATAGAAATTATTGTTGAGACCACCTTTAAAGCATTAACACACTGTTCCTGGTAATCTCTGGTCATGAAAGAGCTTCAAGTAACCATTTCAAGAGTCTGGTGTTCAGCATGGAAATAATGTAATGCAATCAGAGCTTGCTGACAATAACTGAGAGCTCATTGTGAGGGACATTTGCCTGGAAGAGGATGCAGACATTGCTTTGCTTACCCTGAAGAATTCTGTGGACAATTTTGCTGGCACCTCAAGTGTGTAAAGATGTTTGACCACTTCTCAGAAGCATAAAGGAGGATGGGAATTACTGTTGCATACTTGGTACTAGTTTGTGATGGCTTTGAGGTCTTAATCTTTGAATACTTTTTCCTAGATGGCTACAGCAATATTATTCAGTAAGATAAATGATGAATCTTTATGTCACTTCATGCCATTGACATGTAGTGTAGCCCTTCATCTTTTTTCACAGCAAGAATTTATGGACATGTGCCTCAATTCTGAAAAATACTGCTTCCACTGCCCTCTGTGGAAGAGATTTGAAGGCTGACAATGAAATGTTGCCTTCATCTCTATTTTAAATGAGTGTACCTATTTTTTAAACAGTGATCCCTACTTCTGGATTTATCCATAAAAGGAAATATCATCCCCATGTAGACCACCTAAGGGTCATAGCCCCTTAGGATCTTGCACATTTTCATCTCATTGGTCACAATGATTCTCTCAAAAACAATTACAGAAATTCTGTGCTTTCTGCACATGGACTGTATTCAAGTCAATATTTGTATAGCATTGAAATCTCACTTTTACCAACAATGAGAAGTTTGCTCTTCCATTTCCCTCTGGATGGTTCAGAGATTTGCATTACATTCCCAATAGCGTGATTGTCCTGTAGCAACATCTCCTTTGAGAAAGAACCACTTGACAACTTCAACCTCAAAAGAACAACTTTATCTGGAGCAAAGAAAAAAAATATACACACACACACTTGTCATCTTCCTCTGTTGTTTCTCCTGTGCACACAGCATGGCCTCCAAGCTATAAACAAGGCACACAGGAAGTAAAGACGACAGAGATGAAGTAAACCCCTCCCAGCCACACTTTAAAAACAGCTCACTTTACAGAATGCTCACTTTTTGTTCTTTACTTCAACCCATCCAGTCTCATTTATTGATCCTTCTAAAATATCTCTTTTCAACTGACTGCTTTCTCGAATCAATATTGCAAATTCTCCTCCTATCGAGCCTTATACTTGACCAATCAGAAATGTTAACCTTCTTTCTTATTCTTCTTCAAGCCATGTTTCCATAAACATTATAAATGTTGAGGAGAAATTGAGACTTTTGGAATAATAGCACAGCTTTGCTTGACCAAATGCTATCCTGAAGCTTATATATAGGGTTTGTCCAAATTAAGACTGTGAATTAAATGTGAAAAATCAGGAGACAAAATTTAAATGCAATTTCTGTAAGCACACATCAATGGCATCATCCTGCATACCACAGGTGGTCAAACTTGCTTAACACAAGAGCCGCATACTATGAACTTCAGATGTTTGACAGCTGCAAAACTTGAAAAATATAACATACACATTTTTACTCCTGCAAACATATTTTGTTACAAATGTTA